>NC_023171.2:15062588-15282588 GCF_000231095.2 Oryza brachyantha
CACAAATATCTGCTGCTGAAAGACGATCGAGATCCAACCAAATTAATGTACAAGCTTCATTGGAAGCGAATTTTGTGATCGAGAAGCTTGGAACAGGCTACCGGGCTGACGAATTTGCTCAGCCTTCCCCTGCTTGTTTCTGTTGATTGCTGCTAGAATAGCGATGCTATCATCTTGAGACGCTTATCCAGCTCCTTTTGTTTCCTCTAAAACTTTGCTCTTTTTATCAATCGATTCACCCTCTCCACCCGGTGTTTTATTAAAAAAAAAGGTTGTCGGTTTAGGGAAACAAATTTATATCATACTATACATATATCATTATATGCAATTACCCTACAACAAAAACATAACTTTAATTATAACTATTTGTGATCGTTAGTATTTATAACTGATTTGTTTATACAATGTAGATTGGTTCTGGGCATAAAATTATGCGAAATGGTATTCAAGGGTGCTCATGAACTTGGGATGTAAAAATCCCCCCAGGGGCGGATCCAGGAAAAAATCGTAGGGGGGCTGAACAAACTGGCTGGCCTGTGCGGGTGCGTCCCTATCCTCCTCCGCCGACCCCTACCGCGTGCGTAGACCACTCGCCGCTCGGCTCGCTCCTACGCGCTCGCCATCGGTTGCCAGCTGACGACCGCCTCCGCCGCTCCGTGCATCCATCGTACACCGCCAGCCGCCTGAGATTGGGTGGGTGTGAGTGAGGATTAAGGTATTATGGTGGAGAGGGGGTGTGGATTGGGATGAAAATGAACGATAGTGGGGGCTTAGGAGGATATCCATGGGATCAGTGCCGGTAGTGGGGTCTAAAGACCCCCCCAGCCCCCTGCCACCTCCGCCGCTGCCCCCCCCCCCCCAAGAAATTTATGATAGAAGTAGGTTGCAGTCCTTTTGAGTACTTTTAAGATTATTTGGGGAAAGAACATTCACGTTTCATGCTCTCTCCATTCAAAAATATTTATCGTTTAGGAAAAGATTTGGTCGAACTTCTAAACTTCCAACTAACAATTAAATATTTTCTAAATGAATAGTTTAAATACAAGACAAAATGATATACATATACAGATTTTTTTCTCAAAAAGTAATATCACAATATCATAAACATATTAGGTATTATAAATTTATTTTAACATAAAATTGTCTGTCGAAGTTTTATAAATTTAACTAAATCTTATCCTAAACAATAAATAATTTTGACCGGAGAGAATATATCATTACTCGTCGTCATAAAAAAAAATCCTGATCTTTAGCATCCACACTCTAGAGAATAAATGTACGATCGACTCCATGAATTGATCGAAGCGTGCATCAAAAGGGACGGGGTGGGTACAAAATCAGCATGGAAATGCAGCAATTCAATTTCCCGAGCGTGACTGCCCTACGCACATCCTTGGACTGATCATCAATGTCGATTCGTGTCATCACATGGCCACTCGTAAGTTCAACGGGTCTATGTTTTTTTTTAAGCAATTGCAAATCTGATCTTAGTTCGAAGGCTGACTATAGATTTGATAGCTGAGTGACCCTGCTCCGTGAAACATTTAACGGTGTTAAATGGAGGATAACTTAACCGATTTGCCCTTTTACTTTTGACCCTATTGTATATCAATTTTTAGTAAATATATGTAAATATTTATTTAGAAGTATTAGAATAAAGATTGAAATATATGTTGTGATATTTGGTATTTATTTGATAGATTTGAGGTTATTTTGATATATTTAATTTTAAATTCGATAAATTCAAGCTTAAATTAATATAATTTGAAATTTGGTATTTATTCGATAGATTTGAGGTTAGTTTGATAGCTCTCGGCGTCCTCGGGGATTTGCAACAGACAACAGACATTTGTCCCACATCCTGGGGCCAATTTACAGGGCTTACTCAAGATCTTTCATAAGCGTTGTCTGCAGGTTGAGTACTGGGCATATGTAGTTGCCATGGTTGACACTTGAAGAGATGCAATGAAAATGGAATTCGTGGGAGCATTCGGCTATGAACAAGGCTTGCCCTCCTGTCCTGATGCCACCAAGGGAAATGGCACATACCTTCTGAAATGAAGAAAGTGAACAGAAAATATTAATGTGCTAATTAATCAGAACCTGCAAATTAGCGAAAACATGCGTTTTGTGGTCCACGGCTCGTCCGCCGGCGCCTGGTAGCTCTCGGCCTCTCCGGCAGCGCATGCCCGCACTCCCCGCAACTGCAGGGATGGTAATGGCGCGCGGCGATCGGCTGGTTGAGCTCGCCGGGGCGATGGGGGCGTCCTGCAGGTCCCTCGTCAGCTTCGCATACCGCGACGGGTGGCCGGCCTCCTCTGCCATCGCTCACCCTTGGGGCAGAGCGCTGCCTCCCTAGCGCCGCCGCTGACCCGAGCCGACACCGCCGCGCCGTCCCCAGCGACCGGCCACCCCAGCGCCGCCGACCCGAGCGGCCGACGCCTCGCACTCGCCAGCACTTGTTCTTGATGGGGATGGGGGTGGATTTCTTTGGCCGCAGGGGCAGTATAGTCCATTCGTAATTAAAAATTATTAATTTTATTTCATTTGCCCTGAACCCTAACGGTATATATTAACGAGGGTCAGACGGCTACTTCATCTTTTAAAAAAGGGTCAAATTCGCAAAGCTGAAAAAAAGAGGATCAAATCCGTATTTCGCCTTGTAGATAGGGTCAGATATGCAATTGTCTCTATGTTTTTTTTTCATGCATGCAATAATTTAATCTTGTAATCTTTATATATAATTTCTTCGTCTCGGATATAAGACTTTCTGGATTTGTCTAGATTCACATGAACTTAGTAGTAAAAATCCACCTGGCTCCTCCAAGAAATTTATGATAACAAAACAAGAAAAGAAAAGTAGGATGTTGTCTTGGTACTTTTATGTTTATTGGTCAACAAACTAGCGCCTAGCTCATTTTTTTGCTTTTGTTTATATTTATAAACTAAAATTTGAATTTTTTAAACTTAAATTTGAAGTTAATTTTAAATTTTTTTATCGTAATATATTTTTTAGTATTTGCTTCTATATCGATAAGATCATCAATAATATCATGTATATAAAAATTTTACTCATAAATTATTTTTTTCCATAAATTAACTTTTGTACTACTTTATTTCTTAGATTATTATTATTTTTACATAACTACACTATAAGTACTTCCGTAATTTTTGTAAAAATAACGTAATCTCTTATGTTTTGGAACAATTAAGTGGAGTTAATATTCTTATTGGCAAGGCTGTGGATTATAATATGCAGGTTTTTTTTATTTAGTGACTAATTTAGTGAATTTTTTTTTATCAATCAGACGATATTTTAGATCCACAAAGAGTAAAAATAAAATAAAATTGTGCTAAATTTTATCTCTGGTTGCTTCGTTTCCGTGTAGCGGAAATTAAGCGCGATCGATGCCGACACCATATGGGCCAGGGGAGTACATCATACCAGAGTTACGTCTGCATATCTAAAAAAGATCTCCCCAATTGAATTAAACATGCCATTAGAGCACCTCACTATTATATAAGGTTTTTTGTCTTCTCTTAGTCCACTCATACAATAGTTAGCTCTTTATTATTAAATATAGGACTCACATGTCTCTCTCACGTGTTTCTTGCTTCTTGTGCTGCCTATAAGATTACAGTCTACTTCTTCTCTCTCCTTTTCTCTCTCTTCCACATAAGTATTTAATCAGCTTATAGCCTGCTATTATACTTGCTCTCAGGAGGACGTACGTACGTGGTTGGTGACGCTGCAAGTTAGTGATCAATCACTTAATTAGTCCAACGTTTACCACATTGTTCAAATATACATCACCAATTAATTAAGCTACGTGTACAAGAAGAGATATATGCTGCATGCTCCAAGAAGCCAAGAAGGATCGATGCAGCCAGAAAATTATGTAATGCATGTACTCCACCTTAATTTGAAGATTTACACCCTAAACCATGACTATGTGGTAGTATCCAAATCAGCAACCACCAGAAATGTACGATAAGAGAGGTGGCTGGTTGGACCATAACATTAAGGTAGTAAGTACGATGTAAACCTTTCATACGCTGGTATATATAATATGAGCTTTTTTCTTATCTTGAATAGGTACTTTTTTTGATATAAAATTTGATATCTTCTGGTACCTAAGGTATCAAGAGATACCAAATTTTACATAGAAAATAGTGGTATCTTTTGGTACCTTCTTAAAAATGGTAAAATTGCTCGTGTAATATAAGTCTTCACATGCAGCTCGATGAGGCAGCCAGATACTATACCTCCGCAGCAAGCTATTCATATGGAGCTGTTTTAACGTATTAGAAAAAATACATTGAGATGCCGTATTTTTTAGTGCAAAATTTTTTGGTATCTTGATGTCTCATAATTTTACATAAAAATTTTCGTTACATAAAGATAGTTGAATTCAAAGATGATAAAAAATCCATTCATATGTACGTGGATCTTATAAGATACCCTCTTTTGAAAAGCAATTTTTATACGTAGGCCTCTACAAATTTCACCTGTCAAAAGGTGCCAGCGTTAGCCCGACGTACAACCAAAATAATTTATGGCCGAAAGTTTTATATCTATGAAAGATAATAATCATAACCTACAATTTGCCCACGGTACTGTTGCACTGTTCCCAGCTACAGTCCATCGCCGTCATCCGTCCGATCTGGGCCGTCCGTTACAACAACCGCCTTTCATCAGTTCTGCCCTTGCGCACTCAAGCGTCACCACCCCCCTCGTCACATGTTCAATCCCCTTCTCCTCTCACAGAAATCGCCGCCGCCGCGGCGTTCCACCGCCACCGCCACCGGCTCTCTTCTCCTTCAGCACACATCAGCGGCGTCGTTTCCCCCTCCTCTTGCATCGGAGCGGCTGCTGGGGATGACGGCAAATCTGGGGTGCCACCACCGAGGATGAAGACGAACCCGTCCGGTGAGCACCTGGGATAGCAACGAGCGGAGGAAGCAGTCGCGCTCCACGCAACCGCACCATTGATGCCACCGCGCTTTCATTATCGCTGGTAGGAAGCCCGCTGCGTCCCGATCTTGCCTGGGGGTCGGTCTGTATGGAGCTCCACCGCAGTGTGGTTCTTACTCTACACAACCATCTTTCCATTCTTTGCAGAAGAAATCGCTGCTGCTCATCCATCTTAATCTAATCTTCAACTGGGATTTGGGGAGAGGTAAGAGAACATCTTATTTGGGGATTTCTCCTTTCCTTTTTCCCAAAAGTCTATTGATTAAACGTTTTTTTGCAGGAGATGTTTCCAGTTTTTGGCCGTGCTTTAGCTCTAATTCTTCCAGACCTTCGCAGTGCAGTTAGTTCAGCTTCTTCATTGCTAATTGAATGTATTGTCATCGGCAGCTATCGTCCTAAACTTCCAAGGCTTTCCGAAAAACCAACCAAGTGGAATGCTATTGAGATGCCTTCTGAAAAAAGGTACACTAATGGAACCTGCAAAACAGAGGTAAGATTAGTTCAGTTTTTGCCAGTATTATGACATTACGGTTAATAGTTTTGGCCTTCACCTCTGTGAGTGCTAATTGTACTGAGTCTTTTCTGAGAAACTAACTGCAGATTTGCTTCTACAGATTCACAGGTATAACGTGCGATGATCATATCATTCTTTGCTCTGTAATATTGTCATTGACTCCAAATATTTCCTCTTCTCCTCCATACTTTATGCATGAAGTGACTATCCTGTTACTTGCAGTCATGCAACAGAACCATGGTCACAGAAATGCAGAGCAATAACAGTCTGGATTTGGAGCAATGATATTTTATACCCAATTGGTTTATTTCTTGGCTGCAGAGCTGTTCATTGTAACTTAGAGCAGTGGTTGCAGGGTGGGGCTTAGGTGATCCGTCCTTCATTGTTGTGGCAATGGTTGATATTTCAATTAATCAAACGATTGCAATTTGTTAATGCTTCTCTTCTTTGATCAGTCTTTGAAGTTTTTTCTCAAATGCCAGGTATATTTCATGTTTATCCCAACTTTGTCAGGTCCTCATTACCTTTCATTGCAGTTTTTCTATACATATGGCCTATTGGCATCTGATATGTAATCCTTCAGATATGTACACATGCCTTGCTTGCAATTAAATCTTAACCATATTTAAATTACGATGATACTTACACATCATGATATACACCACAATTTACCCATCAGGGAACTATAGTGTTTTAGAATTTTCTATTTCCATTAATGTACTGGCAGAATCATATGGCATTTCAATTTTTCACTCGGTTGTATTGGTTTGACATGATTTTTTATGCTTTTGTTGGAGGTTTGGAGCATTGGATTCACTGACTAGCGACTACAATGCTTGCTTCTGCACAATGGAGACATATCCAAAACTTAACCCAACAAGCCATGTATATTCTGTTCTTTTTTGCCCTTCCACTGTCTTCGATAATACACGTCTTGCTAGCTAGGTTCTGCATTTTTTAACCATCTTTGTTTGGTAAAATAATGGTCGGTTTATCACACTATCAGTATTGTGCGATCATATCATAGTTATAATTGAATTAAATGGTGTCGTCTTTCGGCATGCTATATATTATCTTCAAAATATTTAATTTTGTTTATGTCATTTCAGCATGGTTGCATGTATTTGTGTCCTAACCAAAGTTGAGTTGTTGACTTTTATTGGTCTGTAATCACAACTACATACTGACTATACTGTTTTTGGTTTAATGTACTTTATATTTCCAATCTAGATTAGCTAGTACTTCTTGAAATGATGAATTTTGATATGTGACATTTTGATTCCCTGCTACTGTTTTCAACTAACTTCCTGCAGCAACGCGCGGGGTACCTTCACAAAAGTAAGTATCCAACAAGATCCAATTGACTCCAACCAGACTAAAAAAAGTAACTACCATACTCCTCAAATCCACAATCACACTAAGGCAATTTCTACCATATTGATGCAGGGGCGGGCCATGATTTTAAGCTTGGATATTCAATAACACACAAGTAAGCATAATTTTATATATTCATATATTGGACCACAATTGAAATTGTTTAACATATGAAAAATACTAAATTACAAATATTGAGAATTGTTCCAATAACAAATATATAGATGGTGGAAATAACAAAATGTCAAGAAATCTTGCGATAAGAACTTTCCATAATTTTCCGAAAATGAATGATGGTGTCCTCATCCTTAACTTGTAAGAAAGATATTTTTCAATTAATATATAATCATGCAATCATGCTTGAATTCTTGCCCTATATGGCTTCTTAGCTTCAAGTCGACTGTCAACAGTAGGGGACCTTTCTTTCTCGTCATATTTAAGACCTAAAATTTCAACATTATTAATGTCTCTAGATTTCTGACCAACTGATCGAGAGTCGGCCTAGCTAAATACATGCCCCTTCCCTTCTAGTTGGACTGATTTATTGGAACCAAGTTACTAAACAGTGAATAGCAAGGTGGTAGTGAATTGGTGTCTATGTGGTAACGGATTGGGGTCTATGTAGCGAATCGCAGATATCGGACGCCATAGCGGGTGCTAAATTCTAATAACAGTATTTAATAATCACATATATATTTGATTATTTGTAGATGACTAATGGCTTTCTAACACATTCACAAAGCAACTGAGATGCAAATTAGTGATAAATCACAGGATTTTATAACTGAAAAGCATAAATAGACGTTTACGTGCACTTAAAAGTTAATGCCTTGTTACACCATGAGCCACAACAGCCGCCGCTCACCGCTCGATGTCCAATTGACCCGCCGATGTTGATCCATGGGCAGCCGAGCAGTGTTGCACGACACAAGCAGTGTAGTGTCCGTGAGTTGTGTCAACGTGATTAGATGGGAATACGAGAAGACATGAATGAAGCGATGAGCTAGGATTATGGTTACATACATATTTTTTCATTGTGATTACAGCCTGTTAAGTTATTTCACGGACTATCGTGGTTCGCTAATTGTAATTACAACCGCTAAGCTCCAGACCGCTATATTTAGCCCATTACCTCATAGCGGTAGCGGAAGTGAGCCAATACAGCAGTTGTGCCGCTATAGCATTGGCAGACGTATTGCGGTCCGTTAATTGCATTGGCGCGTGTTGGGGGATGAGCGAATTGGGCCACAAGGTCGACCCATTATTGATATTTAGATTTAGATTTAGAGGAAGGAGATGTACGTGGAGCAAGGCGCAAATTATGGGCTTTTTGCATCTTGGGTTCAATATGGCATTTTTTTTTCTCTTTTCTTTATCTAATTTTTGTTCAAAAATCATGGGTATTCATTTGAATACTCCTGAATTATAGTGAGGGAAAGATTTGATTAATGAGGGTGAGAACATTCAAATGATATGCGTCCTTTATTATAAGACAAAGGCGGTTCTCTAAGCTATAGTTCAACTCTCACTAATCGCAAATGCATGGTAATGTATAGTGCCTTGCTGGAAACGTACGGGTTGATTGTTTGATTTTTTTTTCTTTTCATGAAAAGTAG
The DNA here is from genome assembly GCF_000231095.2 of Oryza brachyantha. Taxonomy (NCBI): domain Eukaryota; kingdom Viridiplantae; phylum Streptophyta; class Magnoliopsida; order Poales; family Poaceae; genus Oryza; species Oryza brachyantha. The sequence continues at coordinate 15,071,068 of NC_023171.2, forward strand.
TTTGTGAATAAAAATCTAAAAACCAATGCTAAAAAATAAACCTTGGTGAAAAAACTCCACAATCAATCCTAGACATAAGGTTGAAAAATTCAAAAGATTGGAATGGCCGATGTGCCCTAATCACTGCTTTCTTGCTCCATAACGGGTGTAGGAAACATTACAGATAGCTATTATATATGAACCATTACACATAAGTATATATCATTTCTGTTGTACTTGTAGAAGTCCAATATGTTTGTTACAGATTTTTTTGACTGGAGTAGAAGAGAGGACCTGACGGTACTGTTAGTTAATACTAACGGTTTCGTGCATTATGAACCTTTAATGATTTTGGACTAATTAAGCAACCTTAGAAATTTACTCTCTGCGTCTTCCTGCCTCTGTCACCATTTAAATTTATCTCATAATATAAGTGATTTTATAATCCCAAGGCAATATATATACTTTGTTTATCAACTATCAACTTTTGTTCTATTTATTTTCTACCTGGCAACTTAATTTTATACCACTTTATTTTCAATCAAAATGAACTTTCGTACTTCATTTCTCGGATTATCATTTTTACAGGATTTATACTATCAGTACTTAATTTTGTAAGACCGAAGTCTTACGGGCGCTTACAGGAAAGACTTCATTTCAAAACATGGCACGTGTTGCGCACCAATCTCAAAGCATGAGTCAATGTTGGACAAAGCCTCGTGACTCGTGAGTTACGCGGTTGAGGAAAAGTGTGGTGACAGCCGCCACGTGTCGTTCTTTGAAACAAGTCTTCTCGTCAATTGTAGGACTTTTCTTCCCAAATGGATCGGATGACGATGTGGTCGGTGACGTTGCTAGTTAGGTTCCAATTCTTCTATAGCTAACTAATAGTCAATTTATACAATAGCTAGCTATAAAATATATATCATCATGTCCTACATATCATACACATATCGTGTCTTGGAGTCCGTGTGCAGCTGGCTACAAATTAGTAGCCTACTCCCCTTCTCTCCTCTCTTAGCTTTTTAAAATATGTTTATAGCTAGCTTATAGCCTGCTATTGTACCTGCTCTTATATCCTACTAGGTTAGTGATCAATCAATTAGTTGAACATTTACTGTTCAAAATATACGTACACCAGCAAGCCACGTACAACAACGTACATATGCTGCTCCAAGAAAATATTTAATTAAATATACATCCTAGGTGCAACTAGCTAGCTAGTAGATTAATAAACAGATGAATATATATAATGCAACGCGCTTAAAAAACGGTTGGAGATAATTTTATTAAATTCTTTATGTATTAAAATATTATGTTTTTCTTATATTTCCATGGTCCAGTGATCAGTAACTAATTAACACATCATAGACAACACTTTATTAATTGCTTTAATTATGAAGCACACAACAAAGTAAGTAATACAAGTGCGTGCATGTACCATATATAGTGCAATATATGCACTACTATATATTAATTTCATTCAAACTTAGTAGTACCATGCACATACACATCGATGGATGGACAGATCGAGAGTATGTTAGTTATATGGAGGCAACAGTAGTAGCATCATCATCCCTGGAGGTGGAGGTGGAGGTGTCGGCCTCCTCCTGAAAGCTGCTACTGTGGGTGTGGGTGGAGACGGAGACGCCACGCTTGAAGGGGTAGGAGCCAAACATGGCAATACCACAGAGCCCCTCCTTGCCAACGCCACGCTTCATACGCATGTAACCACCCTCACCCCAGCTTGCACCCCATGAGTTCTTCACGATCCAGTAGTCAACGCCTTCTGCCGTCGTGCCATACCCCACTGCCAACACTGCGTGATTCAACGAAGTATTGCATGGCCCAGCGTACACGCCCTGCATATATAATAATAAGAGTATGTACCAACAATTTATTTATTTGTCTATACATTAATTTTCTAGTGCCATCTCTATCGATCTCCAAGTAAGTAATATATATATATATATATATATATATATATATATATATATATATATATATATATATATATATATATATATATATATATATATATATATATATATATATATATATATATATATATATGCATTAGCTAGTGTACATTGGGGATGTTGTTGACATTAATCAATCTCCTGTACTATTGTATACACACTAGCAAAATACCTCCGCGATTTGCTATTCAAATATATATAATACAACTGTTTTCTAAACCATACTAATATCACTTGTTTTAATCAAATATCAACTATTCCGTAATGTTAACAACTACGTACAAGGGCTAATTAGTAAAACACTGTAGGAAGAAAGAAATTTGGTGGCAAATTCGCGGTAGGACTGAATTATGACCTCTTGAGTGGATATTAATTTTTTTCCTCACATGTCATCTAAATAGTTATTAAGAAATTTGAAAAAAAATATGAAAAGAGATTAATATGAGATATATCATCCCACAAACATTCAAATTTAAATATGACTTCTAAAGCTGTAAGAAATTAAAGTTTGAATGTTAGGCGAGGTCTCACCCCCTTGTATAACACGTAGCTTTCGCTAGCGCTGACGCCAACAGAGACGGGTTGCTTGGACACCCTATTCTTTAGGGCAGCCTCACTGGAGTAAGGCACGGTACCTACACCATCCACCTTCACCACTGGGTTGTTTGGATTCGTCCTGCAGGTCTGTTGTATGCCCAAGTAGGCTGGGTAGTTGACAGCCTGCGTAATCCCCTGCTTCGCGACGAAATCTATAGCCCTGTCAGGATACCCACCGATGCAGTCGCCGGCGCCGGAGCAGTCGAGAACCTGCTGTTCGGACAACGTCAGCAGCTGCCCCGTCGCGATCGCATGGGCGCCCTCCACTGCGCCAACCGTCGTAAAGGCCCAGCAGCACCCTTTATTAATATAGTATTTGGTTAGTTATTAGTTATTAGCTTTGGCTACACAATCTAAGTATGTAGTACAGCACTGACTAATTAACTACCTACCGCAAGGTCTTTGGTTCCTGACTGCAGTGACAGCTCCATGCTGTCTCCAGTCCCAGGAGGCAGGCACAACATCCAACAGCTCCTCCTCAGGCTCTGGAGCCAAAGCCGCCGCCGCCTCCGCTGCCGCAATGGTTGCGGCATCTACCTTGAAGCCGGTGTACATGGAGGTGAACTCCTCCATTGTCATATCGGCAAACTTGTTCAGCCCAAGCTCGTAGGTCGTGTTCTCTTTCTTGTTGAAGTCGTTAATGTACCTGGCATTCTTCTTGAACGTCTCAAACTTTTTGCCCTTATCGGCAAGGTCCAGCGACACGGTGTATGCGCTGCGCCACCTTTCATAAAGGCTCCACATGCTATCCTCGGACTCCAAATCTTTGTCTGAAAATGGGACATCTTGCGCCATGGCCATGGTTGCCACCAGCACAACCAACAACCCTACTAGTGCCTTCATCATCTCCATGCGTGTAACCTTGCTAGATGATACTTTAGTGGTGGAGAATATGTAGATCCACACAACAAGGCCACCATTTATAGAGCTCGAGGGTTGATATGAACCAAAGGTTATGCTATCAAGCAACCATCTCTGTTTCAGATAAGTGTTTCCTTTTATACTAAGTCAAACCTCCCAAATTTGATCAAATTTAATAGAAAAATTACACCAATTAACATCTAAAGAATTAAATTGGTTTTTATTAAATCTACCATTGAATTTAGTTTTGTACTATATTATTTGTGGCTGGAAATAATACTTTTTTATATAAATTTAGTCAAATATTAAAAATTGACTTGCAACCAAACCGGAAATCCTTGCAATATGGAGAAGATGGAGTGACACCTTAGAACTACTCAATATTCAATAGTCTCTGAAGCCATCTATTGACACACGTGAGTGGTTTTTTCTTCTTTTCATCGACATGTTTTTTTAACCGCTACATCCATATACAACTATTTTCGCGTACTACCTATTTTTCTTGGGTTGAAACAAAAAATGTTCTAACTTAAAAAATAATTATATTTGGTTAATCCTTATCGATATGAATCAAAAAAAATTGAAACATAGAGATGCATATATAAACAGCTATATCTGTAAGAATAGAAACATAAAACAGTGTGCCTAAAAGCATAGTAATTTTTTATATATATTGTACAAGTCTAGACTATACCTTGTTCAAGTTTAGGTAGGTGAAAATACAAAATTTTATGCAACTGACAAAAAAAAATATGTTGCAAAAGTGTCTGTCTAGATGTTAGGACTTAAGGAGCCCTGTCAATGTACCCCAGATAACATTAATTAATTACCATATACAGGTAGTGGATTTTAAACCCTCGAGGAGGATTTTTTAAGCTACCCTTACGTAACTGTGAGCCGTCCATTACTTTAGAATCAACGGATCTGATTTTCTTATACTACGCTGGTAGTAGTGTAGTAAAAAATTTATACGGGTACAATTAGAACTAAAATATATCACATCACAATAAATTTATACATAATATTTCATATGAAAATAAATAAATTGCTAAGTATATTTTATCAAAGTTTCAAATAAAATATTTAATATACTTATGAAAATATATAGTTAGATTTAAATTTTACTACACTGCTACGCTTCCTACTTAATGTACAGTAACATTGCTCTTGAGAAGATATCTCCTCATTTATTGCATGCTATCCAAATAGTCATCAAAAAATTTGAAAAAAATTATGAAGATGGATTAATATAAGATATATCACTAAACAAACAAACAAGTTCAAATATGATTTCTACCATCCATAACAAATATGACTGTGAGTATATGTATACTATTCAGAGTTTAATTTATTATTTTTGTTGTAGATTGCAGAAGTCATATTTGAACTTGCATGTTTGTGTAGTGATATATGTTATATTAATCTGTCTTTACAATTTTTTTCAAATTTTTTGATGACTATTTGGATAACATGCAATAGACGAGTGGATATCCCCTCGAGGGTTTAGTATACTTTTTCCCATATACAATTGACTCACAAATTACAAGTCTCGGATAAATTTTCTACCAACCTTCTACGTACCTTGTTTGATTTATGTAATTCATAAGTTAACTTTGACTATTTTTCTTTTATGGTAACCTGGAATGATTATGGAGGACCCTGCATTTGTTTTAGATCCAATAGATCTAATTAGAGCAAGGCTAATAATATAGCCCATAAGCTGGCTATTTGACTCTTTATAGTCTTTTTTATAGCCGTATAGTAGTTAGCTTGTCATCATTAATGTAGGACCCACATATCTTTCTCATATAGTTTATTGGTTCTTATGTCGGAGTTAGCTATAAGCTTATAACCCGCTTCTCCTCTCTCTCATCCCCTCGCTTCTCATCAGTATTTAGTCAGCTTATAGCCTGCTATATATTATACTTGCTCTTATACGATGTCAGTGAGTTTTTTTTCCTTTTTGGCTAGCTGACCATAGATTATTGATGATATGTTTACTATGCAAGCAATAATTTAAGGTAGTTAAAAATCCAAATAGAGGAGCAGTATTAAATTCAGTATACCAGAAAAAGGACTTTCCCCGAGGGCAAAAAAAAAAAAAAAACTGTGATGAATATATAGGAGTTTCCCGTCAGGAACCATAAATAGTAGTTAACTTACTGTGTTTATTTTGTCTAGCTTTGCATATATCGATTTGGGCCTAAAATTACGCAAAGTTGTACTTAAGTAGATACTTGTTAAACCAATGCCATCGAAAAAATAATAATTGGTATTTGAGGGAGGGCAGATGAATATTTGAACCTGGGTTGTAAAAACCCAACCTCCTCCTCCAAGAAATTTATGATAAGCAAAGCAGTAGCATGATGTCGTCCTTGGATCAAGTACTTTAATTTGAATTTGAATTTTGTGTCATATATATATAACTCCTCATTTGCAAAAAGAAAAAAAATCCTGATCTTTAGCCTCCACAGGAGACGGGGTGGGTATACATAATTAATTGAAGCGTGCATCACAAGGGACGGGGTAGGTATATATAATTAAGGCATTGTTTAGTTTAAAAAAACTTTTCTAAAAACAATTTTTGGGCAATTAAATAAAACATTAAATATAGATGGACTAAAAAACTAATTGCACAATTATGAAAGAAATCTTGAGACGAATCTTTTGAGCCTAATTAACCTATGATTAGTCATAAGTGCTACAGTAGCCAATATGTGCTAATGACGGATTAATTAGGCTCAAAAGATTCGTCTCGCGGTTTCTAGGCTAGCCGAGAAATTCGTTTTTTCATTCGTGTCCGAAAACCCCTTCTGACATCCGGTCAAATATTTGACGTGACACTTCTCCCAAAAATATTTCAAATCTAAACACCACATAGATCAGCATCATATATGCATAAAAAAAAAGCAATAATTAAATTTCCCGATCGAGCGTGACAGGCCCTGTCTATATACGGACATCCTTGCATGGACCGATCATCAGTACATGTCGATTTACGTAGATGTGACTGCGGTTTTTATATATCCATCCATATATGCAAAGTGGCCTGCATGTACTACGTAATTTAACACAATCAGTTCGTGCTTTTGTTTTCTTAAAAATATAATTGATACTACGTTTTAGAGATTAATTTTATGATTAATTTAGTAGTTTGGGGGGTTCACAGCCATCACTCAGATAGCTGATATTTAATTTAGAACCACAAACAACAAAACAAAATAAAAAATATTGTACTAATTGTTTCGTCTTTGGTTGATGCTTCATTTTCGCGCGTACCGTGTAAAGCGCGAAGTGGACCTGAGATGAATTTTTAATTCTTTTACACCATGGACCAGTTGAGTACCTTTAATTTACCATACCCACGTCTGCATCTGAGGAGGTGTTTAGTTGTCAAAATGAAAATTTTTGCTAGCCACAGCTAATGTTTTGACCGGACGTCAAAAATAGTATTCGGATACGAAAAAAAAGAATTTCACGACTCGCCGAAAAAACCACGGATGAATCTTTTGAGCCTAATTAATATATCATTAGCACATATGGTACTCTAGCACTTATTGCTAATCATGGACTAAGAGCAACTCCAACAGCTCCCCAAATTTCGTTTCCTAAATTTAAACAATATGGCAAATAAAATTTTGTTTTATCTCCAAGAGTTTGGGATATTGAGTTTGCCAAAAATAGAATTAGTCTTCAAAACCGTTAGTAGTTGAGGGAGATCACATCCAGCTTCTTGTGGACATCGCATATGTCGCAGCGCCTCCCGCGCCATCCCTTGCCGCCGGCCGCGCCAACCTTGCGTCGTCCCGCGCCGGCCGCGCCTTGCCACAAGAAGCTGTTCCATGTATGCGGCTGTCGTTGCTGTTCTAGCCCAATCAAATTGTGAGATGATGGGATGGCACAAATTACATGGCGCAATACAACATCATCATTGGACCAAAGCCTGTTCTCTGGTACGAATTATTAGCAAAACACACACGGTGGAAACTGCAAACTCTAAATTTTGCCTTACGGCTACAGTACCCTAACGAACAGAGGTTCAGAGTTCAACATGGCTGGGGCGGCGAGGCTTGCGTCCACTCGGGGCACGGCGGCAGCACGGGGCCTAGGCGTGGCACCGGGCGCGGGTGCGCGGCGCTCGGCGGCGGGCGAGTAGGCACGGGGCCACGGTGCTGGAGGGCGAGCGATCTGGCGCCGGGCGTAGCGGTCGGCGGCGGGTGGGAATGGGGTGCGGCCTGCGGGAACGCCGGTACGGGCCTCAACGGCGGTGGGACGCTGGGCGGCGGCGGCGTGAGCACTGGGCAAATTGCTAAAATTTGAAAACTCAGATGCCAAACTGTTGGAGGCAGATTTTTTTAGATTTTGCTAAAAAACAGAGATGACAAGTTTGGATGGGGAGCTGTTGGAGTTGCTCTAATTATGCTCAAAAGATTCGTCTCACGATTTCTCCTATAACTATGTAATTAGTTTTTATTTCATCTATGTTTATGCTTTATTTAGGTGCTCAAAGATCAGATGGGATATTTTTGGAAAAAAATTTAAGAAAAATGTCAGTAGCCTCTAGAATGTGAACATGACAGTAACACGCATAGTACTGGTATAGTACACAGGGCAGGCTCTTCCAATTATATACTCTCTTTGTTTCAAAATAAACGTGCCATTCCTATTAGAGAGCACCTCACTATTATTGGGTAGCTAGGATGGAGACGACGTGGTTGGTGACACTTAATTAGCGAAATGATGATAAATTTATATAACCCTATGCAAAAGTTTTCAAGTAACGAGAGTTTCTTGTATCCCTAGAAAAACTTCATTCGGTTTATAAAAATTATTTTTGATATGGCACTCAATTCTACGGTTATGCAAAAGTTTTCAAGTAACGAGAGTTTCTTGTATCCCTAGAAAAACTTCATTCGGTTTATAAAAATTATTTTTGATATGACACTCAATTCTACGACTTATATGTAAATTTATCATCATTTCGCTAATTAAGTGTCACCAACCACGTCGTCTCCATCCTAGCTACCCAATAATAGTGAGGTGCTCTCTAATGGCACGTTTATTTTGGGACAAAGAGATAGTATATAATTGGAAGAGCCTGCCCTGTGTACTATACCAGTACTATCCGTGTTACTGTCACTGTCACGTTCACATTCTAGAGGCTACTGACGTTTTTCTTAAATTTTTTTCCAAAAATATCCCATCTGATCTTTGAACACCTAAATAAAGCATAAACATAGATGAAATAAAAACTAATTACATAGTTATAGGAAAAATCGTGAGACGAATCTTTTGAGCATAATTAGAGCAACTCCAACAGCTCCCCATCCAAAGTTATCATCTCTGTTTTTTTAGCAAAATCTAAAAAATCTGCCTCCAACAGATCAGTCGTCAATAGTAAGATATTTCTTTTTGTTTCCTTCATATTTCAGACCTAAAATTTCAACAATATATGATTAATGTCTCTAGATTGCTGATCACTTGAGAGCTGGCATAAATACATGTTCCTTCCATTCTAATTGTATTGATTTATTTATTGGAAGTACGTAACAAAATGTAGATTTGCAGCATATAATTAAAGGGGCGGAGCTATGGAACAATCAAATTAAACAGACATGACACGGACAGACATGGAAGCAGCTAATTAGACAGTAAGCACCAAGGTGAAGGTAGAACAACACGTACGCATGATGTCAGAGGACAAACCAACTCATGCATAGTCATGGCAGAGTGGCGTTCGAAAACAATATTAATCTATTTCAAGTTTTAGCAAATATTTAATTTATCATGTGCTAACGAGTCGCACTGTTTTGCATGCTTTATTGTATTTTTGTTAGGTAGGTTTAGTAAACCTACGCAGCCTAGCTTATTGTATTTTTCTTAGGTAGTTTTTTGAGGTACCTCTACTTGAAAACGTATTAGTATTAGTGTAGTAGATATATCCATTACACCATTGATTTTAAAGGGTATTTTTATTATTTACATAATTTAAATAAATAGAGGGACAGCTATCCGCCTGGGTAAAAAGATCGCACGAATCGATTCCGGTCGCCTCCGCAGGACGTAATCAACCAATTGATTGAGCACAGAGCAGAGAATTGATTGAGCTGGCGTTTATCGAGGACAAGAAGTGGGTGAGAGATTAGGACAGAGACTTAAGTTCCTGTTCGATGCAGTCCCTCACAAGATTAGGAGCTAGGCACTACAGTAGCCCCTGTTCAATGCTCCTACGCCCATTAGCACAAGATTGATACTTTTCAATATACCGTTTGTTTTTTTAAGATGACACCCTTATACAATTGAGTGCCATATCAAAATAATTTTTATAAACCGAATGAAGTTTTTCTAGGGATACAAGAAACTCTCGTTACTTGAAAACTTTTGCATAGGGTTATAAATAGATCATCTCCTCTCTACACAGATCGGAGTAAACTTGTCACCGGTATCATCTCCCATGATCCCATCTCGTTTTTCACTTTCTGTAGTTGCCAAGCTCTAAGTAAGATATGAGACAACAAAATACAAATCCATTGGACTCCTTCCTGTAGTTGACAGTCTGAAATTCCTCCACTTTCTCTTAAAAGCATATGTTGAAAGACTTACAGATCATGCATTCCTGTCTACCAAAAGAAGATGTATGTCTGAGAGAAGTATTTTATAAAATTCAAAGCAACAACAGATAAGAACACCAGCTCATAACCTGGAGGCATGAAGGATTCTATTAGCCAAGAGAACTCCAAACACCCACCACCACCTATGCAAAAATGGAAACTATTCAAACTATGAACTTGATTTGTGTATACTCATGTCACCAACAGAGATCAATATCAGGCCTTTTTTATTTCTTAAAAAGGATTGCCACGACAATTAGTTATCAGTTATATTAATTAGTTATCGGTTATATTAAGACATTTAGAAACATAATTATAGGATGCTCGCATAAAATGGCAAAGCAACACAATAGTATGAAGCAGATAGATGGAATATAGTCATATATGATTAACTTCAATCTTCTATTATCAGAAAGGAACAGACTAATTTGTTATAATTCTATTATCAGAAAGTTCTACGTGCTTCCATGAGGTCCCAATATAGAAGATAAGAAGAACCAAATGATAACACTACGAATCATTTGCATATTATACTGGAGAAGCTACGGTGACAGGGCACAAGAGTATTATCTTTTCCCATTAACTATGTATAATCAGCTTAGTACTTCAGAATATCTTCAATGAATCATTAATTTTTTTGCTCCAAGACTTCAACACAAAAGGAATAATATTCTGAATCAGTTAAAATATTGGAATATTCATCCTTGTTTTTCTTGATATTAGAAGAGTAGAATAACTCAAATAAGGTAACAATGACATTATGGAACAGAAAATAAGTGCTTTACCTTGGGAGACCATAAAGAATGATAACTGCAGTCACTTCACGCCTCCGAGTCAACCTATATGGCTCCGTTATCATTTTAGTAGCTTTATTTCCAACCATTCTTGGTCTCCCCAAAATCTAAAAATATTTTTTTTAAAAAAATGCTATTAAAAATTTTTGGCAATAACTTGCAGGCATATATCATGACAAAGTGTTGGTCTGAAATGGATCCAAGAAGGTTAGCTGAAAATGTTTGGCAAACAGTGCTCCTAAGGAGGAGCCATGAGGCATTTTCTTTTGATTGTGTCCAAGCTTTGCCATTGGACCATCATTCCGAAGTTGAAGCAATAGGACCAGACATTGTCAAAATGCTACATAACGATATTCTAGGAGAATCTGTAGCTGAATTCCTGTCACGATAGAGCTGCCATTCTGTCGGATGAAACTGTTGCAAATTACTGGTTTTGCAATATGGTTTTACCATGTAAGATATGGCACTATTCTAGATTATATATTGGATCAAACAATGTACATAACCTGTTGCAAATCACTGGTTTGCAAGATGGTTTACCATGCAATATTTAGGGCCTCCATTTGATTGGTCTTCATATGGAGCGTCGTAAAACATGAATCCTACGGTAAACTATATTAAAACATAAAGTAAATCGTAGTTCAAATACTTGCTACTTGCCTATCTGACCAGAGCACGCACTGGCGATGACAAGATTACAGAAGTCCGCCGCCGCGAGGCCGCGGAACGCATCCAGGTGCTCGCCTAGCCCGACGTGGACGACCATGCCGAACACCATCCCTGCCGCGGAGGAGAACGCAGGGTTCGGAGGCAGGGAAGGGTGGTGCTCGGTGGCCGGGTGGGAGGAGACACCGACGAAGGAGGAGGACGCGGGGGCAGACGCGGCGACGTAGGAGGAGGATGTGGGGGCGGCGGCGGCGGAGGAGGAGGAGGACGACAGGGGGAGGCGGCGGAGGAGGAGGACGCGGGTGCCTCTCGACGCCGGCAACGCTATATCCTTCAAACACTCGCAAATTACAATAATACCACAAAAATTTTTACCCATATTATCCTTATACTACACTACTATATGATTTAATCTCTACACTATTAATATATCTCAACCATTGAATTATCCTAAATAAATGGCTCACATACACATCAGACGGTACCTTAAAAAAATCCTTAAGTAAAAGGTATTAGGTGTGGAAATGATTTTGCTAGTAATGGGGGCAACTAATTTACATTAATGGCCGAGCACGAGAGTTATGAAGGTCTGATTCAAATAAGTAGAGATGTGGAGTTTAAACCTAACTAACGGAGATTTGGTTGGTGCTAGTGATATTTGAATGGTATATACTATACTATATTCGGAACTAGATGTCGATGTAGTAATTAATTGTATGTTTGCGACAACATAACGTGACGGATCGAGGACGCGCTCACCTTAACTACCTCGATCCAATCACTGAGGCTGGTGATTGAGTTCACAAATCCTTCGTCACTCTGCTGATTGGTCAAGAAATTAGCTGATTAATTAATTAGCCTTCTCCATTACAGTTTTGCAAAGCCAAGAATTAATATATATCCTCTCAAGAATATCAATTGTCCCTATTGATTGTTGCAGCCGTCAATATATAATAGGTATACCCAAATTTATTCTGACGAAGCAATCAACGTCGTCGGACATGACCCAGCCATGTAAGCCAGCTAATGGACATCAATTCAATCAAATCCATTCCATTCCGCCTGTTTACAAAGCAATCCACCTAACCAACTCAAACCAATTATTCTTCGTTAGAATCCAACTCAGACCTATCCAATTTCGACTTTAGCCCAATTTACACCGAACCATTTAGCTAAAATGGGTCTAATCTACACCAAACCATTTCGACTTTAGCCCAATCCAAACCATTTAAAGTAGTAACCCATTTACACCAACCACAGATAATCCACATTTTAGAAACCAACCTATTTAATTCCTTCTAATCCAACCCATTAGAAGCCTAGCCATATGCATCCTTCCGAAGCTTTATCTCACTTAAGCCTTTCCGAGCACTCTGCTTTCGGTTCAAAAACCTATTTCACTGCTCTACTATTAAACCTGCACATTAGAGGGCTATGTGACAAGTCACACGTGCTTAATTTTATAGGCAGTCACTCTAGTGTATATATAAAGAGCAAGTCCATGCCCTGGTCCATCCCTTCTAATTAATTACATATATATGGACCCTCCGCTGATGAGCACATGAAACCGCGGGCTGATGGCCCAAATTGCTATCTATCTTTTCCCTCTTTCTGCTCCGTTTGATTGGATGATCAGATCGAAGATAAAAATGTAAAATAACTCAGAACACATGCAAAACCAGGAATCTTTTATTACCTTTATTATAGCACAGATTAAAACATACAAATGCGTACGACCAATTAATTTACACACTGTTTTACTTATGCATCCATGGCCCCCCGTTTTTATTTGTACGTAAGTATATCTACAATTCTACATGCACATAGATGCATATACTATATATGTTTCCTTGTTTATATATACTAGAAAAAATGCCCGTGCGTTGTACCGGGTTAAGTAAATTTTATTTATTTTCAAATTAAAATAAATTTTTGATTATTGGTTTACTTTTAATTATAGCATATTTTTAACGTACAACGGAATAGTTTTTTATTTTCATAATATGTAAAGATAATGTATGTGTGTTATATCTGGTCATGTTAATTTTAATTATACAAATTAACATAAATTTTGAAAATAAATTTTAAAAATAATTGTGTTGAAATGGGAATAATAAATTGTAATCAACATATAATTAATTTGAAAAACATACGTGACAAAAAAGCTTATAATTAAGGATAGTAAACTATGTTCAACATTATAAACAAATTAAACAAGCTAGCAATGCAAAAAAAGAAAAGAAAACAAATTAAACAAGCTAGCAATGTAGAAAAGAAAAAAGAAATTAAAAACACGTGTTGGATTTTCAATAATTTTAAGAAATAAAAAAAGAAAAAAAGAGAAGAAATAGAGACGATCTATCCAGCCTCCTCCTTCCACGTTATTTACAAAGATACGATCGCTAGTCTATTCACGGAACGGAGACGAACCAAAAGACGCGCGAGCGGCTGCAGGCCTGAAGCTGCGCGTTCTGCGCGCTGTGGGCTGCACTGCACGCTCGAGGCTGGCTTTGGGCCGTCGACGGGCGAGCGCATGGGCCGCGCGCTCTGCACGTTGCCACGTTCTGGGCCACTGCCACACCCCTGCGCTTGGGCCGCGTGCTCCAGCCTGGCTATAGGCCGTGACGGACGAAAAAATTGGCAGAATCAATACTCCTTTTTATAATACTTATTTTTATAATAGTATAGATATAGTCACGAAATTAAACGATGAATGCCAAACATTTGCAAAAATTTAGAAGCCAAGGACAATATATACACACGAATATGCCTAACCTTCCCAATTGTCATACTCGTGAAAAACTTTAGCATCCAGAAAATAAACTGCTTAGTCGTACAACGAAAGATTTATGGGTGGTGTCAGTCGATTTAAAGGTATAATGTGTGTTAGGGAAATTTACCGGATAACCGAGACACAGATTTAACGTGTACGGAAAAACCACGGGCGCCAACCGGCAATAACCACTATGAAGTGATGATTACAATAGCAGGGAAATACAACGGCCGTCGCACCCTTCCTGTGCAGCTTAGAAGCGATATATATAAGGGGAAATCAAGTAGTCCTAATAGAAAAGGCTAACAGAATCCTATTAGGAAACTAATCCTACTCCTACTCTAAGTAAAAAACGGTTAGAAAAAACCTAGTAGGAAACTAGTAATATAATCCAAATACATTATAGATAATAATTGGGATCATATCTCTAACAATATGGTGTGGGAGCATTAAATGAAAAAAAAAATCCGGGTCTTCATTTCGGCTCATGCATCCCCGAGATGGTATTTTATTTTGGTTACGTTGGATGTCCCAAAAACAATCTCTAATTTTCACTACATGAATGATGGATTTATACATTGTTTGTTCTTGAGAAAATATCACTTAGCAAGTGAGACATTAATCCCCCATCGATCTGTGAAAAGAGATCAAACTGTAGAACAATCAGAACGTACAGCTAGAGCTTTTATTACCTTAATTTTGAACCACGTACAGAGAATGATACCAATTAATGCAAAGGACGAACGAACACGTATATTGGACATATATATATATATATATATATATATATATATATATATATATATATATATATGTGTGTGTGTCTAGACGTACCTCTTATTGCTACATGCATCTATGTAGATGTAGATGCATATGTAGATGTAGATGCATGTAGCTAGTTATTTATGAAAGAGAGGGTGGTCACTAGCTGTGCGTAACAAGTAGTAAGTAATTAACTAGTAGGAGTCGACGACCATAGAGATAGCAGCGGACTTCTTGGTGGGGTACATGCCGTACATGGCAATGCCACACAGGCCACGCTTGTCCGTGATCTCACGCTTCATACGGATGTAACCGCTCTCGCCCCAGTTCGTGTTCCACGAGTTCTTCACGATCCAGTACTTGATGTTGTTCGGTGCCACGCCATATCCTACCGCTAACACAGCATGGTTTACTTTTGTCCCGCATGGCCCACTGTACACGCCCTGCATACGTACATGCAAAAAAGATAAAAAAGGATCGAGATCATTCATTAATTTGGCTTATGTTCTTTGATTTCTCTAGCTACAATCAAATTCATAACTTGAAAAACTAACTGAAAGTTAAGGAGTAGACCTACCGCTTTGTACAACTGAAAGTTTTTGTCGGCCTCGATGAGCACAGAGACAGGGCGCGTGTAGACGGCGAGCTTGAGGGCGGCCTCGTTGGAGGAAGGCACCGACGCGGCGCCGTCCATCTTCACCACCGGCGTCCTGGGCGTCGTCCTGCAGGCCATCTTGGCGGCAGAGTACCTGGGGTAGGACTGGCTCAGCGCGATCCCCTTCTTCACCGCGAAGCTCGACAGAACCGTGGAGACGTATCCGCCATTGCAGTCGCCGCCGCCGGAGCAGTCCAGCACCTGCTGCTCCGACAGCGTCACCGGCTTCTTCTTCGTCGCTATCGCGTAGGTGCTCTCCACCGCTCCCACCGACGAGAACGCCCAGCAGCTCCCTGTCGTCCAACATGCATGCAAAATCAATCAACGTACACATTTGGTGTTTGGGACCTTGTTGATCCAACCGGCCGGATACCTAATTTACGTGCTGATGTCAGCAGATATAACATCTGTTATTATTTGGTACCCTGCTGACCTCATTTGACATCATCAATTAATATATATATATATATATATATATATATATATATATATATATATATATATAACTTATATATTCCGTTTTAATAATGATTTTGGTCGAGTAGTGTTTCTGTTGCTTAGTTTAAAAATGAAATAAATTAACAATGTACGATAGTATGATAGATTTTGTAGATGTTATATATTTTCAAATATAAAAATTGTTTTTTTTAAATCATAAAAATTATAACTAATTAATGGTGCAGTAACATACCACAGGATCCTTGGTCCTTGACAGGAGTGACAGCTCCGCGCTGTCTCCAGTCCCACGCAGTGGGCACACCAACCGGCTCCTCCTCCTCCACGGGCTCAGGAAACGAGGCCAAGGTGGCAGCATCCACCTTGGAACCAGTGTACTTGGCTAAAAACTCCTCGAGCGTTAAATCGGCGAACTTATTGAGCCCTAGCTCATAAGTCATGCCTTCCTTCTTATTGAACTCATTGACATACTTGGCATTCTCTTTGAACGCCTCGAACCTGCGCTCGTTCTCAGTGGCATCCAAGAACGGCGACGATGCGTACATGTTGCGCCACCTCTGGTACAGGCTCCACATGCTCTCCTCCGACTCCAGGTCCTCATCCGTGAATGGCACATCGTTCATGTCGACGTCGTGGATCGCTGCTACCGCCATGGCTGCAACCACCACAGCCAGCAGCCCTATTGCCAATGAGTTCTTCATCTCCAGTAACTAATTCGATTCTTTCAGTGATGGAGTGAGTGCGAGTGTGTGTAAGTCGACGCAATGCAGGCCTCCATTTATAGGGCAAGATATGTCGCTAACAACTGACCTAGCTAGAGGTTGAGTTAGCTCAAGTGATATAATAATGGCTTGGAATTGTTCTTTCCTATCCCCATCAGGATTGACAACATGCATATATGTTCTTTTAATTGTAGGTCAATATTTAGATCTTCTAAGCCGTAATAGATTAGGAGTTCTCTGTTTGCTTGTAAGGTACCCCTAACCACTTACTATTTTTCATGTACAGCTGACTGGCAAAAATATATATGTATTACTTGACTCTCGAGATGTTCTAGCCAAAAGGAATCCTTTCGAGAAAAAAATGTTAAAACAAAGTTTGCACTTATAGTAATTTTACGGTTCTTAAGAAGATACTCGGTATCTACTAAAAACTGTAAAATTGCTCTTGCACTTATATGCCTAGCGTCATTCTTTGACATTTGCATTTCACAAGCTAATTAATTCTAGTAAGTGGTGTTATATATATTTTGAACAAAAAAGGTGTACTCTTAATTATTAACTAGAACTTTAATGGGTTAAACAGCATAGAGACCATGTCAATGCTCAGATATAAGGTTGTGGACATCAAATCTGTCGATCTGGCATGCTAAACACATACGAAGTCATGTGAGTCTCTGCGTCGCTCCAGTGCAGGACCTAAATCATGATGAGATGCTAGCGTGCTAGACAGTTTGATTGCAATTGACAAGATAAAGAGTAATAGAAGTCGATCTGCTACTGAGCCGCTGGATAACTAAAGATCCGACCGATAAGATGTCGACGTGACAGCGATTAGCTGATATGTTGAACAATTGGTTATTGAAGGTTTGAATCAGCTGGAAGTTTGATACAAATAGGCTCAAATAGTTAAATGAACAATGAATCATTTGCTAAAATCGGCTAAAAGTAACTTGCATGTAATCCTAATCTTACTAAATATTGCTGTTAACAACGATCCTATCCCAATGTATTCTAGCTAGGTGACCACACATTATTGGTCAATATGTCAACTATTCAAGCAACAAATTTAATCTAGTGATAGATTAATATAATCTAAGTTGCCTGGTTTAGTTATTTAGCTCCATGTACTGGATATAGTATATTCTCGTAACTATATATATGTAGGGGTGGATAACAAGTTAACTCGGCTCGTTATCATAACGAGCTAAAAACCAGCTCAGCTCGGCTCGTTATCAAGCTCGAGCTGGCTCGTTAGGCTCGTGAGCCAATACATAAAAAGTTAACCTAAACAAGTTTTGAATAGATTATGCAATCAAAGGTTTAGTTCAAACATGTAAATCATATGAAATTCTGTAACTATGAAGTACTGAACACATGTATTCCAGGGTGAATCAACGGCAGGGAATCGCGTGTCTTTGGTCTAGCTCGTTAAGACTCGTGAGCCAACTCGAGCTGGCTCGTTATCTCTAACGAGATAAAATATCAGCTCAGGTCGTTAGAAAAATGAAACGAGTCGAGCGAGCTAACGAGCCATGAGTTTTCTGTCCACCCCTATATACCCTCTATAGGGATGGTGTATATATATATATAGAGAGAGAGGAAGCCTCTATCCTACTACCCCTACTACTAGGTGTAGCTGCCCCCTTTACGTCTAAGGTGCAGAAACAGCTCTATACATATTTCTTATATCTTCCAACAGAAAGTACAAACTCTATACATGTAGTTCTATCATTTACATGAGATTTAATAGTGTTTATACTTTCTGTTGGGTGGCAGCAGAAACAGTTATAAAAATATTTGTCATCATGGATATGCAGTGAGTAGCTACACCTGGTAGCAGATCTAATTTTGCATATATATATATATATATATATATATATATATATATATATATATATATATATATATATATATATATATATATATATATATATATATATACTATTTCAGATTCCTTGCATGGCAACTTGTCTTATATATACCATCGATTTGTAGTTGCAATGAATATATATCTTCAATTTACATTATATTTACTAATTCAATTTCAAGAAAGGGAGACCGATTTTAATTGGTTGGACGGCATTATATAATTAAACTTTGAGTTAGCATGTTCCGTTCTAACAAGTTGTAACAAAATAGCAGTAGCAGCTCCCTTGTTGCATGTTACGCTAAAAGAAAGAAAGAAAGAAAACAAAAACGAGTGTGCATCTTTCTAGTTATAATAAGCTGGGAGGGGGAAAAATAATGCCCAATCACAAAAAAAAAAAAAGAAAAACACGTACAAGTGCATTTGGAAAGTCCATTTTCTGTCCGAAGAACAAGTCTCTTTAGTTGATGTGCAGCTTAGGATATGTTCAAAAATAGAGCCTACTATAGACACTTGTTCAAGTCACATAAGCAACGACACCCTAGCTATTTTATAATGGTACATCCGATGGTAGAGTTAGGTATGATTTTTTTATTAATAAAACAAAATATTTTTTTATCATATTGCTCTTTTTTAATCCACGTTAATACAATAAAAATTTCTTTAATAAATACTGAGAGTTAACTCTAAACCGTTGTCATGCATAAAAATGACTTTTCTCTCTCCTTCTCTCTTTTCTTCTTGTCACCAAATTTGCTTACATGATGATGAGTAGAGTCAGCTAATAAACATTGTACATACTTGTCACAGAACCTCCTTGCGACGCCCTACCATATATACATTATTATCCATAAACTAGTATTAAATTAATTATTTTAAGACACAAAACCCTATTATGATTTCTATACATCAAGGCTCGTCTCCGCCGCCGATCAGAACAATATATTTGTTCGTGTAATATGCATGCATCGATCCAGCCTCTCAAGCACGCTAGATTAACTAATTAATATATTGTGCTTCATCAACTAGCCTACGTACGTAGTACTGCCTTAATGTATATATATAGAGTGCTGCTATACGTACGATCAAGTTATATGACATATGTATGACCAAAAGGATACAACTATGATCAATAAAAGAAATGACACTACAGTCATTGATCAATATGTAAGTAGGACAACTTGGTTCGTACGCATAACCATTTCCATCTACATATATATCTAGCAGCAAGCGTGCGATCGAGAGAGCACTGCTAGATCCAATCTATGGGCCAATTAAAGCTACGATCGAGTAAACGCCCATCGGATCAAACTAACCGGCCCGTACGTCGCCGACGACTCTATATCTGCTACCTCTGCATCTTCCATCATTGCCGATACGTACTATATATATGTCCATTGGTCCCTTCACACATGTCCTCTGACATATACTTCTTCAACACGCTAATTTATAATCTACAACGGCAAATTAATACCGCATCAGCCTAGCTAACATGGCCACTATATGCATGATCGATCGGCTGCCTAGCTCCAACAATAAATCATCGTCAACTTCACTCAGAGAGTTTGTGTCATCGCTACCATCTATATACAATACTTCATTTGTAACTACAGGAGGAAATAGACGCACGGTAGAGTCAGCAGACAACATTACAAGTACTGGACGCAGTCACCGAGCTAGAAGGAGTACTGGGCAATGTTAAAATTAAGTGTAGTTAAATACAGTTAAAGATAACGGAGTCGCACAATGTCACAATTTTAGTATTTTATTTTGGTTACAATCTCTAATTTTCACTACATGATGGATTTATATATTGTTTGTTCTCGAGAAAATATCACTTAGCTAGTGAGACAATCCCCCATCTGTCAAAAGAGAGATCAAACTGTGGGTTGAGTTAGCACAAGTGATATAATAATGGTCCCCATCAGGATTGAGATCATGCATATAAGTTTTTTTAATTGTAGATTAATATTTAAAATCTTCTAAATATTAGATTAGGAGTTCTGTTTGCTTCTAAGGTACCCTGCCCATTACCATTTTCCAAGTACATCTAACCCGCAATAATACACTACCTATGTCCCGAAATAAGTTTATTTTTTAGTTTTTGATACAATGTTTTGATTTTCGTCTTATTTTAATTTTTTTGCGATTAATATTTTTGTTGTTACTAGATGCTAAAACATGAATATTAATTTATATGTGACTAATTCTTTTAAGTTTTAATGTATTTTTTTAAATAAGATAAATGGTCACACGTTGAACACATAAATCAAAAATAATAAAGTTATTATGAGATGGATGTAGTATATGTATAACTCGACTCTCGACCTGTTCTAGCCACAAAGGAATCCTTTCGAGAGAAAAAAAAATGTCTGAACAAAGTTTACGCTTACATACCTTGTGTCATTGTTTAGCATTTCCATTTCATAAGCTAATTAATTCTAGTAAATGGTGTTATATATATTCGACCGAAAAAGGAGGCGTAGTCTTATTAACCACAAATTTAATAGCAGAGCGACCATGTCAATGCTCAATTATACGATCTTATCCAAACGTAATCTAGCTGACCGCACATTATTGATCGATATGTCAACTACTCAAGCAAAAAATATTAATCTAGTGATTCATAATATAATCCAAGTTGCTTGGTTTAGTTATTTAGCTCCCTGTAACGGATATGCTGTATTTTCATAGCTATATACACGTATCTGCTAATGTGTACGCAACAAGGTAGGTTAGTTATGTTGGCATGTTGCGGATGGATCTCGATCTATATATATTTCAGATTACTTACATGTCAAATTGTCTTATATGTATACCATCTATTTGCACTTGCAATGAATATATATCTTCAGTTTACATTATATTTAATTACTAATTCAAATTGAAGAAAGGGTGACCGATTTAAATTGGTTTGACGACATTATATAAAACTTTGAGTTAGCATGTTCCGTTCTGACAAGTTATGGTAAAATAGAGATTTGCTTCGGTACGACAAAAAGCATCTCAATGTATCAGTGTCCCACAGTACTAAGTCGTTTCCTATATTAGATCTAGCTGAACAGGATGGACATTGTTAGATCCAATGATCAGAAACGATTTGGTACCGTGAGGTACCGATACCTGGACGTTTTTTTTCGTTGAACTAAAGCATATCTCAATAAATAGCAGTAGCGGCTTCCTTGATATTTCCTTGTTGCGTGTTACGCTAAAGAAAAAAAAAGAAAGAAAACAAAATTGCGTGTGTATCTTTCTAGTTATATAAAGCTGGGATGATGAGAATTTTAGGAAGGCCAATAACAAAAACAAGTGCATTTGGAAAGTCCATTGTCGGACCGGATGGAGTAATGGGCCGGAGAATGATGGAGTCTCTTTAGTTGATGTTGCTCACCTCTGCGGCCTGCGTGCAAAATCAGACCAGAGCATCTGCACCTCAATTAGTACAACACTGAAGTTTAAATTGATATGAAAGATTGAACTATTTGGGCGGATAACCAAAATAGTCCATAATGTTTCGCTGTGGGACTTATGTAGTAGTCCCTAACGTTTTATTATAATATTTTTTAAATATTTATATCGATCCTCATAAGTCTCACGATGGTATAGTTTTAGCACGAAGACGGTGGAAGCTCTAACCCAACTACCAACTAGATACCCTCGTACCCAGGAAGAAATAGAGGGCATGGGAAGAAGATGAGCCTCACCTTGTGTACCATGCATGCATACATTGATATCACACTAGCCTCTTCCACGCCTCCCTTTCCCACTGGACCCCCTTACCTCTACCTCCGACCTCCATCTTGTTGGTTGATTTTTTTGGTTAAACACTGGATAACAGAAAAAATAATAGAAATTGAGAAGGCGCAGACCCAGATCGAGTAGGGAAGCCCTGCTGCTAAACCGTCCACGCCTACTGCGAGGGAGAACAGAGAAGAAGAGAGAAAAAACAGAGCAAGAGGATTGATCCAAACGCGATGGCTTCTCAACCAGGTCAGTAAATCAATTTATTTCCGCATTAAGCAGAGATGACCAATATTAGGCTAAGATTAGAAATTAACGTTGGATCAAATAACCCAACACACCTTTCAATAGCCACAAGAGATTTTTTCCCCTCCCCTTCTTGTGAGTAGCATATCCTTGTTCTTTTCATTTATGTCGTATAAAATAAATTAGTCATCATAACAATAAAGAAGAGAGTTACGGGACAACACCAAAAGAGGACACAGTTATCGACCTTAGTGAAAGATCATCCATCGGAGATATCATTCATGATGGTCGGAAGAGAAAGAGGATGGAAGCATAAGATTTTAAATCCAATATCATTTAATTCTTGGTTGCCACAACCCCTATTCGTTGTACTCAGGAGATGATTTCTCCATATAACCTCCGTGCATCTGGGACACTGCATCAATTAACTATCACAAATTATTCATAAACTAGCATTAGATCAATTCTTTTAAGACACATAATCCTATGATTTCTATACATCAAGCTAGGCTCATCTCCATTGTTCTTCATCAGCATTGTAACATTATCGCCGCTCTGCCCACAAAGGATGGACATGTCAAGTCCTCTGACAGATAACTTCTAAAGATGCTAATTTATTGAGTCTACGATGGCAAGGACCGCATCAACCTGACGTGGTTATTACAACCTCGGCTACTACATACATAATCGACTACTTTCAATAACATCTAAAACAAATCATCATCAACTCCAGTCAGAGTGTTTGTGGTATCGCTACTATCTATAACACTTCCTCTATAACTGCGGGAAGGAATAAACGGTAGAGTCACGGGACAACACCAGAAGTGGACAGCGCAGTCATTGACCTAGGTGGGGTATTGTTCATCAAAGATATAATTGATGACGGTGAAAAGGAAAATTTTATGAAAACATGAGATTTCAAATACAATCGCAATTATTCGCTTTGCTCCATTACGATTGAGGGGCAATGTTATAGTCAAATATGGTTGAAGATAACGGAATCACATAGAAACATTAGAAATAGAGATTGAATCCTAGAGTTTAAAATAGAATATTAGAGATAGCATATATATATTTAAATCATTTCTAACTTGCCTCGTACTGAGTTTTTTTTATCTCCAAATTGGCTATATATACACACACCTGATAAGGATCTGAATATATGATTTTTTTTCCTCCGTCTAATATTATCCATATCAACAACTAGCTAGACCATTTATTTCCTTTGAAGCACACGGAACCGTACTACAGATGCATACATTAGCACAGTGTTATATTCAACTAGCTAGTACGCATGCATATATGCACGAGTACTCTTTTTATTTATTTATATATGTCTGTGGCTATGCATGCAGGATATCTCTTTATTTCATATATAGTTACAAACATGCATGCAT
This sequence comes from Oryza brachyantha, assembly GCF_000231095.2. Classification (NCBI taxonomy): domain Eukaryota; kingdom Viridiplantae; phylum Streptophyta; class Magnoliopsida; order Poales; family Poaceae; genus Oryza; species Oryza brachyantha. The sequence continues at coordinate 15,095,174 of NC_023171.2, forward strand.
GTACAGTGTACATATACTTCTTCAGTCCAAGAATACAAGGATATATATGGGGTATTTATATGAACAAATACTTCTCTAGATTCAGACCCTCATACCTCTGTATATATTTGGATGAATGGAGAATAAGTTAACTGTAAGTACATAATAGGCTAGTAGAAAGCAGCATCGGCTACACTGGCGGCAACAGATGAGAAAGGATTCTGCTTGATCTTGGTGGGATAAATGCCATACATGGCAATGCCACACAGCCCCTTGTTGCCACCCACGTCACGCTTCATGCGGATATAACCACTCTCGCCCCAGGTGGTGTTCCACGAGTTCTTAACAATCCAGTAGTTGATGTTGTTAGATGTAACGCCATACCCTACTGCCAACACGGCATGGTTTACTTTTGTCCCGCACGGCCCACTGTACACGCCCTATATACCAGCAGTTTAATTATGTTTTTCTATAAAACGTTTTAATGGTCAAACATGTATTTAAAATTAAATGACGCGATATATGTATATGAAGTACTCGTAGACAATTAATTTAACATGAATGTACCGATTTGTAGAGCTGGAAGTTGGTGTCGGCTTCGATGAGCACGGAGACGGGCTGCAGGGAGACGCTCTGCTTAAGGGCAGTCTCACCGGAGGCCACCCGGGTTGTGCCGTCCATCTTCACGACGGGCTTCCCGGCCACCGTCCTGCAGCTCATCTTGGCTGCCACGTAGGGTGGGTAGTAGGGTGGGTTGCCACTACTGTCCAGAGCTATCCCCTGCTCGATAGCATAACCTTTTAGGACCATGTCAGGCCAGCCGCCGTTGCAGTCGCCGTCGCCGGAGCAGTCGAGCACTTGCTGCTCAGACAGCTTAAGCAGGTTCCCTGTCGCGATCGCGTTTGCACTCTCCACTGCGCCCACCGCCGAGAACGCCCAGCAGCTACCTTTAATTAGTATATATAAAGGAGTGTTAGCTAATTTGTAGGTATATCTTTCAGCCCAACCAAAACCACCAAATCAACGTCTCAGTTTTCATTAGCTAGACACAGGTAATTAATCCCTATGTTTGAAATTATAAGGAATGGTTTTGATACTTGGTATGGTATCCAACGTCAAACTTTAAGTATTAATAAAGCCGAACATACATCATTATCAACAATATGACCAACACCCATATGAATCTAATAGTATCATATTTTTGGGTACATTACTATAGGCACACATATATATCGTCAGAGTAGTTGTTTGTCAAAGTTCATAAAATTTGAATCTCGAAATGCATGTAACTCTGTTTATGTATTTATTTTTAAATGGAGGCTAAGTACTTTACCACATTGGCCTTGATCCTTGACAGCAGTGACAGCTCCGTGCTGTCTCCAGTCCCATGTGGTGGGCACATCACCGATCACCTCCTCCTCAAGCTCACGAACGGAAGCCTGCAAGATGACGGCGTCTACCTTGGCACCGGCATACTTGGCGAGGAACTCCTCGAGCGTCATGTCAGCGAACTTGTTGAGTCCTAGCTCGTAGGTCATGCCCTCTTTCTTGTTGAACTCGTTCACATGCTTGGCGTTCACCTTGAACGCCTCGAACCTGCTCCCTTTCTCAGCCAGGTCTCGTGACGTCAAGCCATGCACATGGCCCCACCTCTCGTACAGCTTCCATATGCTCTCCTCTGACTCCAAATCCTTGTCGGTAAATGGGACATCATCGGCCACCGCCATTGCTGCCACCGCAATAACCAACACCGCTACTAATGGCTTCATCATCTCTATCTAGCTTATATGTAGTTATGTTATGTATATGTAGTTCTTAGCTAGCTAGCTACCGGATATATCGTACTCTTCCACGGGAGGCCACTATTTATAGAGCTAGGGATCAATGACACAAACCTTGCCAGTTGCTGAGCTGTAGCTTTGCTCAATGACATACACGTGCCAGCGACTTGTCAAATCTTCAAAACTTAAAAGCATCAGCATCTTAATCTGTACGAGTAATATTAAGATCAGACACAAAAGTGTGTGTGTGTGTGTGTGTGTGTGTGTGTGTATATATATATATATATATATATGTGTGTGTGTGTGTGTGTGTGTGTGTGATTTCTCACAATTCTTTTGATAATATTTTAATGTATTGTCTTTACAAAAATATTTTTTTAAAATAAGTATTGATCAAATTACATTTTAGGATAATTGTGATGCCAAAATTAATTTATAAGCGGTCGGTGTTATTCCATTTCTGTGACTAACAATATACTCGCTCTTTAGCTAGCGTGCTACAAATTAATTAATCAATCGATGCATAAGGGTGCCATATGAGTACATATATATACCATAATCAATCATTAGCATCAATTAGAAGCTTCCTCCACTTCGCAATAACTGCTCCCTTCATTCTAAAATATAAATATTTTTAGATTGTTTAGCAAATATTAACATATGGTCAAAAGATATCATTTCGGTGGTCTATTTTTAAATTTTGAATGGTTGATATTCCTTTTCCAGGCTTCCGATTGGTTAATGCATCATTGATATAACGATAATCATCATGCAAAATATTTATATCGTGGTATGGAATTTGACTCCTATAATTTTTATAATTTTTATATTTTGGAACATAGAGATTACCATATATAGATATAGATAGTAAAAAAGGCAACAAATGTCCACAGGATAAGTGGTCACACATTAGAAATATTATATACGACGAGTGTTAATCTGTCGTCGATGAGTTATCTATGGCGGATAATAATTTATGAAATATCACTGCTAACAAGTCATTTGAATGGTCAAAGTTATGACCATCACTGCTAGTGTTAATCTTAGTATCTTTAGGTACTATGGTTGCGTTCTTTTTATGAATGAAAGATTATCTGATTTCTTATGGATGTTCAATGATATAAACGATAAAATTGACTACTATAAAGTTAGAAATCTACTTAAAAATTATGAGATGATGGACTTTTATATGAAAAGGCTTTGCACACAAAAGTCGTTTAACAGATTAGAAAGTGCGCACGTAAAAGTGAAGAACAATATGGGGATAAGTTGTAGGAACAAATGTAGCCTATATATATCCTGAGGTACTTCAAAATTTGTAAGCATAAATTTTAGTACATATAGCTAATTCTTTATGGAGTAAAAGGGGCAAAAAGAACAGCTTGATCCATGGTTGATTTCTAGCTTCGCGTGGGCCAATCCGATAAGGATTTACATAATTATATGCAAATATGCGTGTAGGCGTACCAGGTTTTACTTGGGCATTGATTTGATCGATAAGCTGGCCCGCAGATTTCAAATTCAGTGGACATCATGCCTTAAACTAATATCTCGATCGGTCGCTCTTATTTGTACTTGCGAATATTTCATATGTATTTTTGAGTTGACATTATTCCTTCAATTTGCAAATAGCGAGGGATTTGAATTGACTTGTCGAAATTGGACAGCTAGAGACGTTCATGCAACTATCACTGATACATACATATATAATTTCTTCTCGCATGCAGATATATATATATATATATATATATATATATGGGTACTTACTAGTCGAAATCTAATCTAAAACGCTCATGCTCATTCGGTACGTACGTAGAGAGGTGCAATCAATACTAATTAATAATAATTAAGGTAGAGTAGGATAACAAGCAATGAATTAAGCATCACACAGTACTTGTCAATCTCTTTGGTCGCGTACGTGGTACAAACCGTACGTACGTACGTACAGCTGTTTTAAGCTAGTAAAACTGCCTCAAAAAGGCAGCCGAAATGCGGAAGTCCTTTTCTTTTCGTCTGAAACCAAATTACTTTACGTAGTGTTGATCGATGGATTGAATTATTTCAGTAACATATATATACGATGCATTTACGTTTATTTATTAATGTACTGTGGATTATATATACCACTCCCTGTATCCGTTTCAGTTCTCTAGAAACTAACTCAATAGTTGCACATGAATTTAATTACACGAAGGTACGTACACTATACATGCTCCGTAGTTCTAAAAATTTTTGATACTAAAATATAATCATCATCGCACTATTCATATAATTATACATATCTCAGCAATTACTTTTCATTTTATCCCGCCCTACGCACTCACATTGGTTTCAGTCATCCATCTAGATATCGTATACGTCTTTTCTTCTCCATAATCAATTTATATTAAATAATCTAGCAATACTTTTATTTCGATACGTCACTTGTAACGCTAGTGATTGCATTGCATATGAGAAAATTATTTTTTGTGCTAGGTTAATAATTAATTGAACCCGGCCACTAGATTTAGGATTACCGGGGGGAAACAAAACATCACGAGCTTATCGTTGTAAACTTGCAATGCACTGATCAACCGCTATATAACGACTGATAAGTTAGATATTTAGTTGTACATATGATGCGTGCGGGTGTATTTTTTTTTCTTAATAAGGTGCATGATATATATTAGCTAATTTCTCGGCCGCAAAACAATTTCAATTTTCTCACCCATATTAGACGGACAAATACAAAAGTAAAAAAGTCAAAGAACTAGAATACATCTGTTTTATCAAATATTAATGCAATTAGCCTTAATTATCCAGTTTCGATGCAAATATATATTATTTATTTTTTAAAACTCTAATGCAATGATTTCTCAAAAATAATATAATTTGGCATAAATAAGATGAGGCAAAGATGATCTTATTTTAGTAGAAAAGAACTACATGTTTTTTCTTTATGCTACATATAATTAGTACTCCCCCGTCTCTAAATGTTGGACATTGTTGACTTTTTCTATGCACGCTTGACCATTCGTCTTATTTATTTTTTAAAATATGTAAAGCAATAAATATGCATAAAATATATATTTAACAATAAATAAAATGATATAAAATAATTAATAATTATATGTATTTTTTAATAAGACAAATAGTTAAACGTGTATAAAAAAAGTCAATGACGTCAAATATTTATGAATGGAGGGAGTATATATTTTATCTTACAATATTACTGAATAGTAACCATGAATCCATCATACGATGCTAAACGCTATATGAATCCTCCCGCCAGGCCGCCACCACCTATCTAGTTGGGCCAGTCTAGAGATGGGTGTTGGCTGAGCCCAAATGACCCATGTACGTCCCTAGAGTAGGCTACCATTGTAGGTAGCATTGCCCCCGAATATGTGCTATCCATGCCATTGTCACTTAGCTCAAGGAACAAGATGTCTCACTGTCACAGTTCTTATAATCTTGTCATCTTGTCTCCGCTTTTGCTCGTTAGTTTAGATTTTCAATTTTCAATCTTGAATTTAGAGTTAATTTTGAAGTTTTTTCATCGAAGTTTATTTTTCAATCTTGGTTTTTTATCGCTAAGAATACATATATAAAAGTTTTATTAAATTATTTTTTGTTTGTAAATATGTCGTTTAGGCAGTGGCTAGCTAGAGGAAGAGAGGGAGGGAGGTGGCCGCGCGGTGAGATGCATCCTTATCGCCCTTGAGAACGACGGGGTGGCCGGCCTGGGGTTGCTAAAAATGAGCGCCCGTCGTCGTCAATTAATATTGTCCTCCTAATTAAACTTAATTAATTTGGTGCCTATCTTTTCTAGGAGTATATATATTATATTAATTTGCCGGACATGCATGACTAGCCCTCGATCGGGCATCCTAGCTAGCTAGCGTCGGACGGACGGTCTACGCATAGCATGCATGCAGTCAGAGAGAATTGATCTCCACCCTCCAGATGCATGCCCGTGCACTAGCTAGGCATAATATATAGAACACGTACGATTGAATAATTAATAAAAGACATTCCTGATCCACAACATATATACTCCCCCGATCGATCGTACGTACGTGAGGACGTTAATCGATCTGATACTTTGAATCGGTTTCGATCGATCCAACAAGTAAGAGTTAATCGTCCATTCGATCCACCGCTAGCTACATGATCAAATTAACCTGATCCGAAAATATATATCGTGGCGGTAGTGCTGCTAGCTAGCTAGCAGCATATGTACATTGTGATTGCAACAAACAAAACAATTTCACAGTGTAAGATCATAGTCATGATTGATATTTTGTGATGAAGAATTGGCTTGTAAATTGATAGATTTGGTTTGGAAACAGTTATGTGTTGCTGTGAATGTGTGTGACTAATGTGGGTCAGGTTGCGATATCTGCGCCCGAAAGCGGTTGGTTTGTCTCTATGTGTGCAGGTGACTTGATGTCAACTGTGGTCAATAGCGAGGACCATGACTAATTTTAGGGAGGAATTGAGGTCTAGATGGTCGGGATGATTGGACTAGAGTTGTGATCCTTGAAGATCAATATCGGTCAACGACAGTGGGATCGTCACTAGGCTCAGGGAGGAGCTGAGAGGTCCGGACGATCGAGGATGTCAGGTGATAATGTTGAATACGATGTGACACATGGTGGAAGAACACCGTGTGGGGATAGAGTCGTAGCGGGCTTGCATATTGTGTGTAAGCACTGGAGAAACCGTGAGAAAAATCGGAGAGAAAAAGGAACAAAGGATGCGTGCTGTATTGCATACGTGTACTTATGGTACACGGTTGTTAGCTGGTTGTTGGTTCATGCTACAGTGTCGCCGGTACTATAGCAAAAGGAAGCATGTATGTATCGGACTCTGGTGGCCCTTCGTGATACATACAGGGAGAGTCCGTATTGGACATCACGTACGTGCGCATGGATTTGGTTCGGTCCGTGCAGCCACGTCCGTGGAGGAGTCCGATACGAGTTTGAGATAGATTCAGACATAATTATTTTGTTATAAATAGGTACCGAGAGGTATGCTCGCGGTGTGCTTTTTGGTGAGATTTAGAATTAGAAAATTAGAGTTTAGGATAGTTGTTGATTCTAGATCAATAAGTTTGAGAGGAACGTTGTTGTTGTTGGTGCGCTTTGTAAATACCAGTTGAAGCAATAAAGTTCAGATCATTCAATCTATATATTCTGCTTTCATCTACTGGTATTTCTGTGGATCTCAACGATCTGATCGGCGGCACAAGAGCGACACGATTAAGTTAATCTCAGGAGCAGCGTAAATATATTGGTGGCACAGGAGTGGCGTAAGCAGAGGTAATCTCAGAAGTGACGTAACCAGAAGAAATCTTTTATTTCCACTTAAAGATTTTTGGGTTTTGGTTCTACTTACCATTCACCCCTCTGATAAATGTGTTTAACTCTGCTTCGATCCTACACACATATCAAACCAACAAAACATGCTAGCTGTTTGCCAAATCTTGTGGACAACGACAGAGAATAATATTTTCTATCTATGCTGGCACTGTTTTATTCAACCCAGAAGTTGTGCATGCATGGCTGAACGAACTACGAGAGGTTTTACATATAATATTGCTTAATTAATTTCTTCAAACATGTACACCGTACCAACAGATAGTACACATGCATCATGCATCATGCATGCTGGCACTTGTTTTATTCAATCCTGTAAATGGTACAATATATATATATATATATATATATATATATATATTGTTGCTTCGCATGCACTCTCAGTTATTACATACATACATACATATGTGCGTGCATGTATATTTATTCACCAAGCTATATAGTATATATATGTGCACATGCACGTCTGTATATATATAGCACATTAATTTAGAAAGTACAGAAAAGATATACGTACAGAGCTAGCAAGCACCTCGATCCCTCGATAGATAGATAATATGGATGGATGGATGGGGCTGGCTAGCTAGTACGCAGCAGCAGTAGCGGTGGAGGTGAAGATGCCGGCAGGAAAGAGTGCGTAGGTAGCGATGCCACAAATACCCTCTTCAAAATCAATGTCGCGGACCATACGAATATAACCTTTCTCGCCCCATGTTGTGTTCCATGAGTTCTTTACAATCCAGTATCGAGGGCCGTGGGGTATCTTACCATACCCTACCACCAACACTTCGTGGTTGATCGATGTCCCGCATGACCCTCGGAACACACCCTATATATATATATGTGTTTGTTATTAGTTACAAATTAATTAATTGTTAGCAAATTACTTACTATTGATCAATTAAGCCGACTGAATGATTTAATTGTTCAACTACTAGCTAGCTAGTGCAATCAGGGCATTACGTACCTCACGGTAGTGGACGAAGTCTTTGCTAGCTTCGATGGCGACGGCCACGGGACCATAGAAGTACACTGCCTGCTTCAGGGTTTCCTCGTCGCCGTACGGCACGCGGTATATGCCGCTGATTTTCACAATTGGACGCATCTTGCGCTGCATGCATGCATATGTTACGTCACATTATATATATATATATATATATATATATATATATATATATATATATATATATATATATTTTAAAGTTACTTTAACTACACTACTATAAAAGTAATTTTTCTATACGAAACCCCCTTATTAGGATACTAGATCGGTGTCGGCGGGTCCATGATCCTCGGGTCCGACCCGACCACCGGCGCCGTTCGCAAGCACTCAATTGGCATGGTCGACATGCTCGTGCATGCACGTCGCGGAGGCCGGCGATGATGGCGCCGCTGGCACCGGTGTGCTCCCGGCGAGGCCGTCGACCTCGACCGCCGCATGCAGGCCGTGCATCGCTGCATGTCTCCTACGTCATCAGCCACTCCCTCGAAGGCCTCACCCTGTGGACTCTCCATCCAAACACCGCGGCCGCGGCGACAGACGACGGCGGTGGATCCGGGGCGGCGGTGCTAGTTTTTATTTGTTTTTTTATTTTTGGAATTTTATTTTTTTCGCGATTTTTTTTCTCTTTGCATGCGGTCGCCTTAAGCGCTCGCATGCGAAAATCTTTCGCGCATGCGGGTGCACTGGCCGCATGCAAAGTTTTGTATTTTTGCAAACGATTTGACGCATGCTTGAGATAACCACGTGCAAAAATCGCTATGGCCCGTCTGCAAAAACAGGTTCTGTACTAGTGCTAGTACCATTGGTAGCTAATGATAATATTATTATTACATCCATCTCAGAATAAGCACAATCTTCTCGTTTAAATTTAAACAATAGGACAGATCAGGCATGTAGCTCCTTATCTTTTTCTTATGCTTATGTTTATGATTATATATTTTAAAATTTAACTTTAAAGTTTATTTTATTATAGTCTTTGTTTATAGATTATTATATAATATAGATATGTAATTTGTTTTACCTAGCAGTAATAAATATTATTAAATTAATCTTTGATAAGTGCGCGGTTTTGTGTGTGCTTATTGGAAGAAAAATGATGAGATTGATAGTACATATTATACCAGAAAGAAACTATAGCTAGTTGAGATATGATATATTCTCCCGTGACGTCACATAAAAAAATAATTAGCATGGTAGTACATGATATGATATGACACATCCTAGTACTATAAATTTATTTAGATTTATTTAACTTTTTTAGGACATTGGAGTATTTGAAGAGAGGGCCGGCCAGTGTAGTAGTGCAATTAATTAATAGTACTTAGTAGCTGACAGTAATCATGAATTAACTCCGAAAACACGCGCATATATAGTACGTACAGGGTCAAAGGTGCACGGCTGCTTCCGCGCCGTGTACGGGTAGTTGGCGTCTGTAGTTATCCCGGTGTCCCTGGCGTACTGGAGTGCAGTGTACGGGTAGCCCCCGCTGCAGTTGCCGCCGCCGGAGCAATCCAAAACTTGCTGCTCCGACAGATTCAGGAGCTTTCCTGTCCGGATGGCGTTGATGCTCTCTACCGCCCCGACCGCGCCGAACGCCCAGCAGCTCCCTATATTTAATGTTAATGTTAGTATACTCCCACGCAAGCAAGCTTAATACTATTAGTTACATATATATATATATATATATATATATATATATATATATATATATATATATATATATATCCATGTGAACTTAATTTTATATATATATATATATATATATATATATGTTGACGTATTATATATACCGCAATTTCGTTGGTCCTTGACATGAGTGACAACTCCATGTTCTCTCCAGTCCCATGACGACGGCACACACCAGTCGTTGGCTGCTGCCGGCCGCTCGGAAGCCGTGCAGGTGGTCCAGGTCTTCGCACCGGCGACCGGTCCGGGCCTACCGCCGGTGTACTTAGCCGTGAATTCCTCCATGGTCATGTCGGAGAACTTGTTTAGGCCTAACTTGTAGGTCATCCCCTTTTTCTTGTTAGCCTCGTTCACGTATCTGGCGTTCTCCTTGAACACCTCGAACCTGCTAACCATATCGGCGAGGCCATCTGACGACGACGAGCCGTGATACACGCCGTACCATCTCTCATACAGCTTCCACATGCTCTCCTCCGACTCCAGATCCTCGTCAGTAAACGGGACATCGTCGTCTGCCTGCACGGCAGCCACCACCACCATGGCTACCGCCAGCAACCCTACCAATGACTTCCTCATCACCGTGTGTACGTATATATATGTATTTGTGTGCTAGCTAAACACCCCTCGATCGATCAGCCTGTCTCTTCTCTACGTGTTTCTTGGATGAAGATCAATCGACCACTGCATGCATAGCTCGTTGAATGGAGGTTGCTATTTATATAGCTCGATCCTCGACTAAACCCTTGGGCCTCCAACCTTTGTCTTACTTCCTTTCTTTTCTTTTATTTTGTTTTTTTTTAGGGAGGGGAAGGTCTTTTTTGAGAGCTTACCACCTTAATTAACACTGTCATAGCATGAGCGGGGGTTGGATGGACAGGGATAACTTATTTAACAGTGCCCATTTCCTCAAACCAACACTAATAAGACAATACAGCTACGTTCTTTTTCCCTAGATTATTTCTCGATTTTACACACACTTTTTAACTGTTAAGCCGTGTAGTTTTTATAATATTCTACATAGAAATTGATCATCTAACATTTCTAAAGTGAATTTTTAATTTTATAGTAATTAATTTCATCATTAATACCATAAAAAAGCTATCACAAAAAGCAAATAACGTTTTATCTTCATCAAACAAATGAACACACCCTTAACATTTGATAGATTATGTGGTATTGGGATTAATATATACTTATCAGTAACCGGATGAAACATCTCTTTAATTGCCTAGCAAACTACTACCTCCATTTCATATTGGAAATTTTTCTAGCCTCGCCTAAATTCATTCATGGATGAATGTTTATAATTTATATATGTGTCTAGATTTATTAGTATCTATATTAATCTAGACAATGCTAGAAAAACTTACATCATGAATCGGAGGGAGTAGCTGACAGTCAACAGTTGGATCAACCGATCCATGTACAATATATATGCAAGCAATAAATAACCAAATTGAAGCTAGTGAGGTAACTCCAACCTGATATATACATAGTTTGGTCCTTGGGCCGGGAATGCATGTATTTACATAATCATGTGCTCATAAGTACGCCCATAGTGTGTGTGTCTCTCTCTCTCTATACATATATATATATATGTATGTATACATATATATATGTATATGTATATACATACATATATATGTGTGTATATATGTGTGTGTATATATATATATATTTGTATAACATGTTTAATTACCTAGGTAAGGATCGATTGATATTAATTTCTTGAGGATAGGGTTTCAAAATCGATGGACGACATGATACTGAAGAGCTCTAAACTATTGTGACAGTCACTTTTCATTGTACTTGCAGTTAATGGGATATATGTTTTTAGTTCGCATGATTTGATCTTCAATTTGCAGTCAAAGAGATATAGTGCATTTACATTAATTTCAACTTGGTTGTTGATAGGATGACTGAGACGCGCGCATGTTGTCACAAAACACATTGTTTTGTGCTACATGTATATATGTTTTAGATCAAATTTTAACACTCTGGAAATTTTAAATATAATACCATGCATTAACGATATTTGGATTGGATGAAAACTTCATATTTGTACTTATATATATATATATATATATATATATATATATATATATATATATTGAATCGAAGGTTTTTTTATACTATAATTTGATGAGATTTGTATATATTTTGCATACAAATTTATACCCAGTAAATTTGTACTATCTCCGTCCCTAAATGTTTGATGCCGTTGACTTTTTGACACATGTTTGACCGTTAGTTTTATTCAAATTCTTTTATAAAATTTGTAAAGTTATATATGTGCATAAAAGTATATTTAACAATAAATGAAATGATATAAAAATAATTAAGAATTATGTAAAGTTTTTGAATAAGACGAATAGTCAAACATATATAAAAAAGTCAACGGCGTCAAATATTTAGGTACGGAGGGAGTATTTGGATCAGGCCCGTCTATGGCCATAAGCGGACGGAGCGACCGCTCGGGGCCTCCTAAATTGAAGGGCCCCCAAAATCTACGACAAGAATTTAGTTAGTCTTATTTTTTTCACTTTTATTTATGCGTATAAACCAAAATTTAAATTTTTAATCTGAAGAACATGTATATAAAAGTTTAGATCTTTTTTCGTAGTTTATTTTCCAGTCTTTATTTTTAAATCGTTAAGAACATGTATATAAAACTTTTATTTATAAATTAACTTTTATTTACAACTATGTTGCCAAACGATAAGGAAACATATTTCTAACATTTAGCGTATGCCGTGGACGATAACTGAAACACAGTTGCTCTAACGTTCCTCTGTGTCGCCGCGTCGCTACGTACCTCACCTTCATTTGCATTTTAGGGTCTCCATTGCATTTTGCTCAGGGGCCTCCAATTCCTGAAGACGGCACTGATTTGGATAACTAGCTAGCTTATACTATGTACCAGCAAAATTTGTATTTGGATAACTAGCTAGCTTATACTATGTACCAGCAAAAATTTGTATTTGGAAGAGGTAACTAGCTAGCACATCGATCAGTATTCATGCCCCGGCCGGCAGAGCAATCTTACGCCGTGCATACTGATAACTTAACAATGCCACTTCTGTCAAACCAGCACCGCGCGTATAAGTCACTACGGCTGCGTTTTTTTTCCTCTGTTAGTTCTCCACTTTTGCAATTACGTTTTTTAAACTATTAAACGGTGTATATTTAAAAATATTATGTACAAGTTGATCATCTCATATTTCTAAAGTAGATTGTTAATTTTATAGTAATTAATTATATCATTTATACCATGAATTAGCTATAAAACGTATATTTATCTTTATATAGAGAGAGAAACACTAAAGCTAGCTAGTGAGGTAAATCCAACTTGTTGATATATACATATATTGGTCGTTGGGCCGGTATATATGTATGCAATATTAGTACATAATCATGTGCTCATAAGTACGTACGCACAACGTATATATAACAGGTTTAATTACCTAGGCAAGGTTTGATTGATATTTCTTGAGGATAAGGTTTCAAAATCGATGGACGACGTACATGATACTGATCATCAGCTCTAAACTATTGTGAAAGTCGCTTTTCATTGTACGTCCAGTTAATAATTGGATATATGTTTTGAGTTCGCATGATATGATCTTCAATTTGCAGTTAAAGAGATAGATACCGTGCACTTACGTACATTAATTAATTTCAACTTGGTTTGTTGATAGGATGACTGAGACGCGCGCATGTTGTCACAATACACATTATTGTTTTGTGCTACATGTATGTTTTAGATCAAATCTTAACACTGGAAATTTTAAATATTAATACCATTTACGATATTTAGATTGGATGAAAACTTCATATTTGTACTTCTATATATTGAATTGAAGATTTTTTTTATATATTATAATTTGATGAGATTTATATACATTTTGCATGCAAATTTATACCCAGTAAATTTGTATTTGGATCACTAGCTTATACTATATACCAGTAAAAATTTGCATTTGAAAGAGGTAGCTAGCACATCGATCGGTATTCATGCCCCGGTACGTAGAACAATCGGACGCGTGATACAGCATACGTACAAGGTGATCGATCAGTACTAATTTATTTCTACACGCAATACGTACGTACGTATGCGATGGACATCATCTAGCTAGAGCTTAATCTGCACGAGTTAATCACTAGTAATAAGGTATAAGTAGTGATCCAATTGCTTTTGTACATAATTGTGCCGATTTCAACACACACACAGTAGCAGTTTATAGCACGTAGTAGTAGTAGTTTATACTTCCTCCGGTCACACATTTACGTACATGCATCTACTAATACCATCGATCTGAAACAGGTGGCGCTAGTACGTACGTAACTACGTATTGCCTATACGGATCATTGATAGAGTAGTATACTTATTATTACTTTGAGCATCTCCAAGACTTTCCAAATCGAAATTTAGTCATTCATTTTAGTTTTGGCAACTTGAATTCTGAGAGTATCTCTAAGAGACTCTCTATCCCCACTCTCCAAATCCTAGCAATGGGAGGATGACAAGGGGTCCCACCCACGTGGCCCCACGGATAACAATTTTACTAGTGGGGGAATGAGTTGTTAAATTTGGTCATTGAGGACTCAAGTTTAGTCATTCAAATAGTATGACAAGTTAAATAGTCACTCTCTCGGAGGACATTTTTTGTGCAAAATTGCTACATTTAACTATGGCAAGTGAGATGGAGATTTTCTTGGAGATGCTCTTACAACTTATAAAAAAATTTTAGCCATCAATAACTTCTCAAGCCTTTAATTTGAAAAAAAGTATCTATAGTAAATTTTCCTTGAAAATCAACAGTTCATTAAATTTTATTGCAATAATATAACATTAATAGTTAAAGATTTTAAAGACTAAGGACAGTCTTGATGGAAAAACTGACATAGTTGCCATAGTATAAGAAATCATCTATAAAATTTATTTTTCACAGTAGAGGTGTCTTAAAGTAATAAATATTTTCTCTTTCTCTCTCCTAACTCTATATTATTCTACTAATGGTGAGCGCGACATATGTTCCCTAGAAACTAGCAGTTTCTCTTCAATGGTAAATTCATTGTTTCTTGATATAAAGAATCTAGTGAACCATATAAATCGAAATTTAGAAATGATTTGATATGTTTTTGACCCCAACTCACGAAGCAGCCCGTGAATTACAACTCACCGTAGCTAGCCTATATATATAGAGAGGAAGATAGAGACATGTGTAAGTATATAACGAGAGTAGTATAGCTAGTAGATGACCATTATATAAGCATGGATTCACACGAGCGGAGAGGAACATATATACGTGGAAAGTTTAAGGCCAGCTTATCGATCTCCAGCCATTGGATTTCGGGTGAAACAAGCAGAAACAACACGATCGATCATGTATTTATGTACTGCATGGCTGCATGCAAAGTCAACTAAGTTGATAAATATAAAAGGGTGATTGTTTAGTTTTTTCTAAAAAAAATCAAATAACATATTAAAATAAAAAATAATTTATAAATAAAACTTTTATATATGTACTTAGCGATATAAAGGTCAAGGCTAGAGAATAAAATACAATAAAACAAATTCTAAAATCAACTTTAAGTTTAAGTTTAGAGCATTTTTATGGTTCTTGAGTAGGTAATAGGTACCAAGAGGTACCAAAATTTTAGTGTAAAATTTGATACCTATTGGTACCTTATGTACTAGGAGGTACTGAATTTTATACTAAAATTTTGGTACCTTCTTAATGACCGTAAAATTGCTGTTAAGTTTAAAATTAAAATTTTAAATTTCAATTTATAAGAAGAAGCGAAAAAATAAGGATGAGAATGTGTATGTATATCCGAGTTTTTATTATTATGATTATCAGAGAAACCTGCGGCAAGGGCAGGAGATGCGAGGTGGACTTTATCTACTGCATGCGAAGTCCATCACATTGATCTAGTGTGCTCTCCCGGCCCAATTGACTCCGTCCTAGTTCCACTAATTCTCTAAAATTTAAATCTATCCAATGCACTATTCCTAGTCCTAAATAGGATGTTTTTGCTTGGCTTTTCTGTGGGATTTTTATTATTACACATAGTATTGATCACCGAGTTTTCGTTCGGAATCGGATTTTCTCGAAGATCGTTAAGACCTGGAGAAAAGTAGGTCATTATTGACTATATCGATCCTATATGTGGAAAAATAAGTATGTCTAATGCAAAACTTGCATAATCCAAGTCACACTTGAATCGTTCGGCTACAATTTGCAAGACAACCTGTGGCCCTACCTATAATGTTGTGCTCCATTACCTTGTTTCCCTTGCATCTTGCATGCAAACCGGCGATCACCCCCCCCCCCCCCAAAAAAAAACCCTTAAAAATTAACAAATATCCAGTTTTCAATCAGCTGCCATGACAGCTGTTTGTATATATATTTTTTACACAAATTGGTCTTGCTATTTTTTCATATATATTTTCTCAGAATGTATGCATATACAAAAAATTGTGACAAGGTTGTGGACTCGTTTGTACTGAAGCAGAACTCCAGCCCTGACCTGGACACCGGACAGGCCGTTTTTTGCATGTTTGCGGCGAGGTCCGAGGTGGACTTTATCTACTGTGTATGTTTGCATGCGAAGTGAGTTAAGGTTCCTATATTAACGTTGTTGACTATTCATTAAGTCTATGTTTGATCATTCGTCTTATTTTAAAAATTATTTAATTATTTAATTATTATGTTAAGATTTGATTTAAAGAGAAAAGCATTTTAGTAATGACTATTAATTTGCATTTGCATAAAAATATTAAATAACACTAACAGTTAAATATAGATTTAAAAGTGAACGGGGTGACTCTGTTAATCTGCTATGCTGTGACGAGTAGTTGGATGATTCCTGATAAATGTTGAAGATTACGAACAAAATGAATTTAAAATAGATTTGGTCAGGAAGTGTGTCGTCCTTAATTCAATTCCATTCCACTATATTCGGATGGATGAAAAGAATACGTATATAGAAAGGCATATATGATATATGACAACAAGCATATACCAT
This sequence comes from Oryza brachyantha, assembly GCF_000231095.2. NCBI lineage: Eukaryota > Viridiplantae > Streptophyta > Magnoliopsida > Poales > Poaceae > Oryza > Oryza brachyantha. Next base: position 15,112,015 of record NC_023171.2, read on the forward strand.
GGAAGTGTAATCAAGCATGAAAAATAAATATAAAAAATGAAATGATGGGGGTTGAGGAATTTGGCCATTGCGGCAGCCTCGATCGCTCATTGGCCCCCAGCCCACGCCTGATTTAGTGGGCTATCCCGGCCCAACTACCTTCACCACACCCTCTCATTTTGGGCCATCAAGGTCCATCCCACGTCCCTGCATCCTAGGCCACCACGGCCCACGGGTGAGATGGTATGGTGGCTACAGTATGCGTAAAGCGTTCGAATCCTTTAAACTAGTTATTTCTGCGCCAACAAATCATAATATGGAAATCTATTTCTCACGGAAGGTTCCTTAAGAGCGTTCATCCGTATAAGTTTTGGGAGATTTGTACAAAATCCTTGATTTCTATCACCCTCATCATTTATTTGCTTTTTCAGTGCACGACATATTTGTAAGAACGAAAAGTAATTTGTAAATACACTTTTATATGTGTTCTTAGAGTATGGTCAATAGAAGAGCTAACTCCTATCTCCAAAATCTTTTCATGGCATTAAGAACTAAAATCAATCTAATTTATACGATAGTTACATATAAACATATATTATATGTCATCAATGTATGGTTCACTTCTCATACACATTTAGTGTCTTAAAGCTTGTGCTCGAGCTGCCTGTAAATCAATAGCATGTGTTTTCTTCTCTTATTCCTCTCTCCTCCATCTGTTGGGGCTTCTATTGAATCGAGAAATTGGATGGTACTTCAAAGCACAAATATGAATAACAATTTGTAGAGTCTGCTTACATCACTTATTGTAATTGCTCTTAGCGTCAAAAACATATTATAAAAATTAACTACAATAAAAGTACTCTAAAATAAACTAAAATTAATGGTGCTTTAAATTTTTGGCTTAGAAGCGTGAAGAAATGAAAACATGAGACCCTGGAACTGCTTTCGTGGGAAACCCAAGACTGTCATCCGTGAAACTGAAAATCATTATCAGTAGCTGTGATCGAATCGCATGTACTACATCCCCCGGGGGGGGGGGGGGGGGGGGCGATTTCTAGGGGCGTTGCACCCACATACGCCTCTGATCACAGCAAAAGGCGCTTTAAGGATTATTACGGATTATACATATATAAGAAAACCTCGATTACTCCATCTGGCCATCCCCTTGCTTGTCCAGCCGCCTTTGACAACTCCGTTATTCCCTCCATGGCTCGTGAGCTAATGGCCTAGCTCGGGCTGACTATCGAGCCGAGCCGAGCCAGCCTTCTAGCTCGTTAGTATAATGAACCGAGCAAAACTAACTCGGTATGCTAACGAGTCAGAGCGAGCCGAGCCGAGCTGGCTCAATATCCACTTATAGGTGGCGTGCTCTAAATTTCGGAGCACGCAGTGTAGCGCTACATACATACATACGTTACGATACATACATATATATCTTTCTTGAAGCACACTAACATCATGCATGTAAATATATATGCTGGCACTGTTTTATTCAATACTGGTAGAATATTTTTGCTACATCCGCACTCAATTAATTTAGCAAGTATACATAATTCATTACGTGCACGTGCATGTACGTATATTTATTTGCTAATAAGTGTGTACATATATTTGTGCACACGTCCATGACATACATAACCATGCAAAGAAAATTAATTAAGATGGCGCTAGCAAGCAGCTTATATATCGATCGATCGGCTAGTAGGCGGGAGCAGAAGAGGAGACGGCGATGCCATCAGGGTAGAGTGGATAGGTGGTGATGCCGCAGATGCCCTTGTCCGAGTCGATGTCACGGATCATACGGATGTAACCCTTCTCACCCCATCCTTCGCCCCACGAATTCTTCACGATCCAGTAGCGTGGACCGTCGGGTATCTTACCATATCCTACCACTAATACCACATGGTTTGTCGATGTCCCGCAGTAACCTTGGAACACGCCCTGAGTGAGTTAATTAATTAATTAGTACTAATTGTTAATAGTACTGATTTATTTATCCACGGTTAATCCATGTATATGTTTAGGTCGTACAGTTAATCCACGCACGCGTATAGTACGTACGTACCGTACTGTAGCTATGGAAGTCGTTGCTCGCTTCGATGATGACGACCACGGGGCCATAGTTATACACTGCCTGCTTCAGTTCATCCTCGTCGCCGGAGTTCACGAAGGATATGCCACTGATCTTCACGATTGGAGGATTGTTCTGCATGCATATATATATATATATATATTTACACATTTTTGTCATGTACGTAAGTACGTATATATGTCATATCATTAATTAATTATCAAGATGTTTATATGTTTGTTTGAAACTATCTTAATTTGGACGCTGTTAACCCATAGTATATATGTATGTATGTACAGGGTCAAAGGTGCACGGCTGCTGCTGCGTCTTGTACGGGTAGTTGGCGTCTATAGTTATTCCGGTGTTCATGGCATACTGGAGGGCAGTGTACGGGTAGCCCCAGTTACAGTCGCCGCCGCCGGAGCAATCCAAAACTTGCTGCTCCGATAGACTCAGGAGGTTTCCTGTCCAGATCGCGTTCTTGCTCTCTACCGCCCCGACCGCGCCGAACGCCCAGCAGCTCCCTATATTTAATTAGTATATATACATACATTTAATAAGACAAACAAATTAAATGATAATCAATTAACTATTCCCTCTGATTTTTTTACTTTTTTACACCGTTGACTTTTTGATCCCTTCGTCTTATTCAACAAATTTATATAATTATGGACTATATATTTTATTATAATTTGATTTATTCCTAAAGTAACTTTAAGTATGATTATACTTTTGTATTTTTGGACAAAATTTTTAAATAAGACGAAGGGTTAAACATAAATTAAAAGGTCAACGGCGTTAAAAAACCAGAGGGAGTATATTTTAAAGAATAAATTATACTTGCGGTACTAATAATAACTTGGCACTCGAATTCAGTAGTCTATTGCAAGAACTTGGTAATTGTTGAACATTCAGTAGAGGAACTCAGCAATTAAGTGGGTGCATTCTAACACAAGAACTTAAGTAATTTGTTTATTCTAATGCAACAACTTGGCAAGTTATGGGTGGTTTAGATGGGGCTAAAAAACTAAACCTGCCTCATGTTACATCGGATGTTTAGACACTTTTGAAGTATTAAATCTAGACTAATAAAAAAACTAATTTCATAAATGAGAGCTAATCTGTGAGACGAATTGTTTAAGCCTAATTTATCCATAATTAGCAAATATTTACGGTAGCATCACATATGCTAATCATGAATTAATTAGGCTCATTAAATTCGTCTCGCGAATTAGTCCAAGATTACAGATGGGTTTTATTAGTAGTCTACGTTACTATTTATAATAATAAGTGTTTAAACATCCGATGTGACTAGGGGCTAAAGTTTAGCCCCTACAAACAAAATGCCCCTATGTCTTGCCTTGGTTAAGAAGTTCTAGATTAATATTCTAAGCTTGTCTTCAATTTAATCTAGATGAATTATTTAGTTACTAATTTAATTTACACCTCTGGTTCTGATTTCTTTTACACACATTCTCAAATCTCAACATAAATTTAAATTTTCTATGTAGTAATATTTAGTCGACTTTATTAAATAGAATGATAAAAAAATTTAAGTATGTTTTGTGCAAAACTAGAAAAAATATATTGACAAAGTAAGTACTAGGAAATTTAAATGTGTATAGGAACAGTGTTTCAAATAATCAAGTTGTTACACTAACACGCTCACTTCTTTATAAGTTATTACACTAAAATCATTCTACCTTCCAAGTCGTTGTATGTGCAAGCTCATTTCTTATGTTATTTTCTGCTAATATATTTACGTGCAAATCTTTTATGCGTTCGAGAAAAATTCCTATGTTATTAGTATAAATTGCGCCCACATATTAAATGATTGTACAAGCTAGAATGCTCTATATTACACCTAAATGTCAAGTTCATGTATTGTAAATAAAATTTACTATTTTGTTAAATAAACAAAGACTCAAACTTATATATATATATATATATATATATATCCTAGAATAACTCAGTTATATTACATACATCATTTATTAAAAGCAGAAGGGAGCACGTACTCAACGCACATACCGCAAGATCCTTGGTCCTTCACAGGAGCGACAACTCCATATTCTCTCCAGTCCCATGACGAAGGGACGTAGCAGTTATTGGCTGCTGCACGCCGCTTGGTAGCCTGGGAACCGCTGCTGGTCCTGTTCTTCGTGCCGATGACCGGTCCGGGCCTACCGCCGGTGTACTTGGCCGTGAATTCCTCCATGGTCATGTCGGAGAACTTGTTGAGGCCCAGCTTATAGGTCATCCCTTTTTTCTTGTTGGCCTCGCTTACGTATCTGGCGTTCTTCTTGAACACCTCGAACCTGCTAACCTTCTCGGCGAGGCCATCTGATGATGACCCATGATACACGTTGTGCCACCTCTCGTACAGTTTCCACATGCTCTCCTCCGACTCTAAATCCTTGTCCGTAAACGGGACATCGTCTGCCTGCACCGCAGCCACCACCACCATGGCTACCGCCAACACCCCTACTAATGACTTCATCATTGTCGGGTGTATATATGCATGTATGTGTGTTGCTAGCTAGACACCTCGATCAGCTCGGCTCTTCTCTACGTGTTTCTTGGATGAAGATCAGTCGAACATTGCATGCATAGCTCGTTGAATGGAGGTTGCCATTTATATAGCTCGAACCCTCGACTAAAACCTTGGGCCTCAAACCATTTTCTTTCTTTCTTTTTCTGAAAGGTGGGGGCCTGAGGGGAGAGCTTCCCACCTTAATACTTTAATTAGATAAATGAGCATATGACATGTACGCCCACGGAAAAACCCAGGAGTGGTTTGCAACAATTGAATCAAATAAACAAACACTAGAGTAGTAAATTATGACGCACATCATATTTGGCATGACAATGTATAACACTATCGAAAAGCCTCTTAGTTCCTCGATTTATCCATGAGATATTCTCCCATCGTCCCATCCTTGAGAGTTAGAACATACTTGGGAGCTATTGTATACTAGGGGATGATTGTTTGGCTTTTGAGAATGATTGTTTGGTTTTTTGCAAACAAACAATAATTTGTGAATAAAAATTAATTTTTATGTATATATTCTTGGAGATCTAAAAGCCAAAGTTGAAAAATAAACGTACTTTGGTAAAAGATGCAAAAGTAAAAACCGATACGATAAATATAAGCCGTACAACCAAATCAGAATAGTGGACCGAACCGAGAAAGTCCTGAACTAGCCGATAAAATTGAAGGGGCTACGGAACTTAGGACATATCCCTTCACTGGAGATCAAAGCGATGCAGCCCCGGGTCAAATGTCAGGTCCCGTCGGTGATAAAAACTCAAAGAAAAAAAGGATGGCGATGCGTCGAGAGTAGTTATTGATCTATGTGTTATTTTACAAGGACTCTGAGTGTACATATTTACACCCATAGATAAGCACTAGTGTACATATTTACACCCATAGATAAGCACTAGTCTATATTGGGCATGACACTTGTTTTCTAATCGAACTCTCAACTTAGTCCATATTGGACATACACACATTTCCAAGAGACTAAAGGAAACATAGTTATAATTGTACAATAGGCATAGCTCACTAAAGATAAAGAAAAATTATTAAACCCTGCCTAATTAATAGGTAGAATTATTATTCTCGAACTGGGACTCTTCTGAATAAGTTTTACATCGGTTTGTTATGCTCTGTCCTTAACTGAATTCAGTAAAATTTTACCAAATATTGGCATTAACAACGATCATATATATCCCAGTGTATTCTAGCTAGGTGACCACACATTGTTGATCGATATGTCAACCGTTCAAGCAAAAATTTTAATCTAGTGATAGATTAATATAATCCAAGGTGCCTGGCTTAGTTATTTAGCTCCCTGTATTGGACATAGTGCAACAAGGTCGTCGTTAGTTCTAGTTATGCATGTTACGGATATATAGATCTCGATCTATATATTTCAGATTCCTTACATGGCAACTTGTCTTATATATACCATTGCAATGAATATATATATATATATATATATATATATATATATATATATATATATATATATATATATATATATCTCTTCAGTTTAGCATTACTCATTCAAATTGAAGAAAGGGAGACCGATTTTAATTGGTTGGACGGCATTATATAATTAAACTTTGAGTTAGCATGTTCCGTTCTAACAAGTTGTAATAAAATAGCAGGAGCAGCTTCCTTGTTGCATGTTACGCTAAAAGAAAGAGAGAAAGAAAGAAAACAAAAAGGCTTGTGCATCTTTCTAGTTATAATTAATAAGCTGGGAGAGGGGGAAAATATAATCTATATATATAGGAGTATCTAGCAGCAGGCATGCGATCGAGAGTACTGTTAGATCCAATCTACGAGTAAATTAATTAACGCCCAGCGGAGGATCAGCTGCTACCTCTGCATCGTCCATCATTAATTGCATGCCGATACTATAAATCTACTGTCACCCCTCCCTTCACAAACATACATACATATACTTCTCTTCAACGCGCTAATTTATAATCTACGACCGGAAAGACCGCATCAGCCTAACATGCATGGCTGCTTTGTGACTGGCTGCCTCGAACGACTTTGATCTAAAACAAATCATCGTCAACTTCAGTCAGAGCAAATCGCTATTGTCTATAACACTCTCCTTATAACTACAGGAGACAATGGATGGTAAGTCACACGACAATAATATTAGAAGTGGACGCAATCACCAATCATGGTAGCTAGGTGGAGTAGTAGGCAATGTTAAAAGTACAGTTAAAGACAATGGAGTCGCATATAAACACTAGAAACAAAGACAGAATCATAAGTTCAGAATAGAATATTAGAGATATCATATATTCAAACCATCTCTAACTTGCCACATACTCTAAGTTTTTATATATACACCAATAAGAATGTGAATAAATGATTTCTCTTCCATCTAATATTTTCCAAAACAACAACTAGCTAGGGCTTTTATTTCCTTTGAAGCACACAACCATACAAGTGCATACATTAGCACAATGTCATATTCATTTATGTTTGTGCCTATGCAGGCATGATATTGTTGGTTGATTTTTTGGCCAGCCACCAAATAAAAGAATTAGAGATATAGATCGGTTTAAGAAATTCAGAATCCACCATAACTATTTTTTACCGTGTCCAACTCAAACAAGAAATTCGAAACAGATAAGGAGATAGAATAGGAGTTTGTTTCGGTGATCGGTAGAATCAAAACTCCATACTAAATTCAAGATATACCCCGAGCCCCACCAGTGCATATAAATAGAGAAACAGAGGAGGAGGAGACGCCCAAGTTGTCTGTCCTCAAACAAAAAAAACCTAATTGCCCGATCGATTAGGCACTGGAAGGGGGTCGTGTTGTGATCTCTCAACATATCCTTTTGCTTTTCGTTGAAGTGTTTTGGTATGTGATCCAGTAATGTTCTGAAGGTAAGCGATATCCATACAACAAGTTTAATATGAAAACCACATCATTGCCCTTCTCTGACTTAATATGTTCTAAGGGCTAGACCATTGATTTTTGGAATTCCACCTGTGTAGCCTGCTACATATGATTTTTTTGACAAAGAATCCTTTAAACCAGCAGTGTTGGTTATGATTTAAAGCAAGGATGGTTTGCATATCTTGCTCGGTCTTATACATGCTTGTTGTCCCCTTTCATTGTAAGCGCATAGAATTTATCAACTGATTTATAGAGCCAAAATGGTTAGCACTAATACATCTATTCCTATTTTACATTTATACAATAGTTTATATGCCTATTTTTAGCCAGTGTGCATATATACCTCAAAACTCAGTACCCAATACCATTGCATGTTCACTTGTATTAATATACCCTTAGAGAAAATCTTCTTCAATGTTCTCTGATATAACTATATATGTTTCCTCAGGTACAACATTGTCAGGTCTTTGCCTTGTACATATAACCATCCCGACACTATTATTAGATATGTAGTTACATGATGCATACTAGTTGTGTAAAGCAAGCTGATGATGACCTTAACATCATCTACCATATGTCTAGTTTTTAATTAGCCCTTATTTTGTGCTTCATGTTCTTTTACCACATGAACCTATTTTATCGTTGCAAAGGCTTGTGTATGCAATACAACACGTTTTCTATTTTTTTATCATGCCATACACACGTGTTGTACCTCTATCGTTCTCATTTCGTGTATAAACTGACCCAGTGATTTGTGGTGTTCTCTCTACGGTTTCATACAGTCCGTTTTTTACTTTTCCATAAATCCTGCTTACAAGTTACTCTGTGTTGACAATGTTTCCACCAATCCTATTTAGAAATTACTCTACACATGAACACAGTGTTTGTTCATGCCAAGGATATCCTATTTACAACTTGATTTTGTTTAAATGGTATGACCACATATATATCTATGTGTTATTGATCGTTTTGTCTCTTGATTTACACACATGAATGAATTGCACGTACAGATTAAACTTAAGCTTACAGTCTATATATATCCTCTCTTTTTTTATATACAATTTGTACTGTATAAGTTTCTAATATATATGATGATTTATAATTAACAGCACCTGACAAATAATTTTGAGACCAAACCTATTATTACCTAATTAAGTGTTCTATAGGTGACAACATAGGTGTGCTAATTTTACTTTATTTATATTGCTGGCTGCCCGCGGCAACGCGCGGGGCTCCGACTAGTTTGTAGCATTATTGCAGGGAAGCGGATTTTCTCGAAGATCGTTAAGACCTGGAGAAAAGTAGGTCATTATTGACTATATCGATCCTATATGTGGAAAAATAAGTATGTCTAATGCAAAACTTGCGTAATCTAAGTCACACTTGAATCGTTCGGCTACAATTTGCAAGACAACCTGTGGCCCTACCTATAATGTTGTGTTCCATCCTTCCTTCAGGATTGCTGCATTTCATCTCCTTCACGATTGCTATACCTTGTTTCCCTTGCATCTTGCATGCAAATCGGCGATCCCCCCCCCCCCCCTCCCCAAAAAAAACTTAAAAATTAACAAATATCCAGTTTTCAGTCAGACAGCAGTTTGTATTTTTCTTTTTTACACAAATTGTTCTTGCTATTTTTTCATATATATTTTCTCAGAATGTATGCAGAAAATTGTGACAAAGTTGTGGACTCGTTTGTACTGAACCGCAACTCCAGCCCATCCACCTGGACACCGGACAGGCCGTTTTTTTGGGCCTAACCATAGAAGGCCTAAAATGGGCTGGGCTCAGGCGAACCCAAAATGTGTCATTACTAGCGACAACAGTATGCAGATGTACTGTACACACAGTATAGTGCTGTCTCTCCGTTTTTTTAACGCTACGATATTTTACTATCTGTCTTATTTAAAAATTTTATATAATTATTAATTATTTAATTTATTATAAAAGAAGCTTTAAAGAATACCTTTAGTTTGTATATTTATATAACTAGCAGGATGGCCGCACACTATGTGCGGCTAGCATTGTTTTATATATGGCATCTTATCTTGATAACAATTAATTTTTATTTGTAATTTAACATTAAATTTTTTTAATTTTATTTTTACATGGAGACTTACTAAATTGTATTTACACATAACTCTTTTATATTATTTTTCTTTATTTTTAATTCTAAAATTATATTTCTAAATTGATTCTAGAAGTTTCTAAATTGTATTTATAGATGGACACTTCTCTCAATATCAATTATTTTAGATTTTTTAATCTGAAATTTGGATATTTTATTAACTGTATTTATACATGGTCTCTTTTATATTATTTTTCTTTATTTTTAATTTTTAAATTTTATTTGTAATCGGATTTAGATGTTTACAAATTATATTTATAGAAAGAATCTCCTCTAATATCAATTATTTAAAAAAATTATTTTAAACATCAAAATTGTATTTTTAATCTAATTATCTTTTGGATTAATATGAGATTTTCTGGTCCATGAGAGTTATATATATTATAATATGAAGAGAAATTTTTAATCTAAGATTTAGATTTTTCTAAGTTATATCTTTTTTATAATTTTTTATTTATGTATTTCGGATTGGAATATAAATTGGACGTGCTTTATCCACCAGGCTGGGACGTAAATCAATACGAATTGATATTTTCTTTAGTTCAAAACACCTGTTTGTTGACGTGTATTTTTCACTGTCCGACTAAATTTTTTTCTTTTATTTTTTCCGATTAATCTCAGAATTTATAGTCCGTCAGAGTCAACGTGGAGGCTCATTTTTCTGTTAATTTATGATACTTTAAATAAGTAAATATAGATACAAAAGTTAACGGTATTAAATAAAAGAAAACATAGAGTGTACTATGAAATGAATTGCTAGCATGCAAGGACATATATCTAATCTTGATATATATCCAGGACTGCATGCATTTTATTTGAAGAAACGTTAGGTATAAATACCTTACACATTCGAGTAGCTGGGAGGTCCATGTATACATCATACCATACCTACGTACGTAGATAAGTTGGACCTCCATTTTATTTTAATTAAGTAGGTAGGTCTATATATGTATGTATGTTGAGATGCTCTTATCGTAGCTAGCTACGAGGTTGATCAGAGCTCATCCTTGGCGGCGCGTTTGCCGGCGCCGGTGACGGCGGCGCAGGGGCAGTTCTTGATGGGGTAGTAGGGGTACATGGCGATGCCGCAGACGCCCTCCTTGGCGTCGACGTCGCGGATCATGCGGATGTAGCCGCCCTCCCCCCAGCCCTCGCCCCACGAGTTCCTCACGATCCAGTAGCGCACGCCGCTCTGCGTCACGCCGTAGCCCACCACCACCACCGCGTGGTCCAGGTACGTCCCGCAGTCGTCGCCGGTGAACACGCCCTCCGTGTACAGCTGGAAGTCGTAGCTCGCCTCGATGTACACCGTCACCGGCTGCACGTACACCTGCCGCTTCAGCGCCTTCTCGTTGTTCGCCGGCACCGCGGCGTACCCGTCGATCTTCACCAGCGGGGTCATGCTCGGGTCCAGCCTGCACTGGTCGTCCATGGCCTCGTAGGGTGGGTAGTTGCACTGCAGGGTGATGCCGTTCTCCATGGCGTACTCGAACACGCCGGGCGTCGTCCCGCCGCTCTCGCAGTCGCCGGCGCCGGAGCAGTCGAGCACCTGCTGCTCGGACAGCGTCAGCAGGTTCCCCGTCACGATGGCGTTGATGCTCTCCACGGCCGCCGTGCCGGCGAAGTCCCAGCAGCTCCCGCACTGGCCCTGGTCCTTTATGGCGGCCACGGCTCCGTAGTCCCTCCAGTCGTACGCGGCCGGCAGGTCGGCGTCGGAGACCCTGGGCATGGCGATCCTGGCGGCCGGCTTCTTGGCGGCGTCGGGCTTGACGACGGCGCCGGTGTGCTTCTTCTTGAACTCCTCGAGCGTCATGTCGGCGAACCTGTTGAGGCCGAGCTTGTAGGGCTTGCCCTTCTGGCTGTTGAAGTCGTGGACGTACCTGGCGTTCTTCTTGAACACCTCGAACTTGGCCTTCTTCTCGGCGAGGTCGGCCGACACCGTGTGCACGCCGCGCCACTTCTCGTACAGCTTCCACATGCTCGCCTCCGACGCCAGGTCCTTCTCCGTGAAGGCGATGGGGCTGCCCTGCGCCGCCGCAATGGCCATGCCGACCACCACGGCCGCCAGCAGGAGCACCTTCTTCGTCTCCGCCATTGTTGATGTCCCTATAGCTAAAGCAAATTACAACTGCTGATGTGTTGCTGTGTTTAGGTTAAGCTAGTTTGCATGGGATGCATGGTGATCTCCTCCATGCCCCCTTTTTATAGGAGGACGAACAGCAAGTCGTGGTCGTCCACGTCGATCATAGCTTACGTAGCAAACTAGGAATCTCTAATTAGATTATAAAGCTAGGTAACGATCGATCGACCATGGAAATACACGAGAGCACCAAGTTTGGTGCAATTACAAGGGGATTCGCCGATGACCTTTGCATCCATTTTGGTGCCATTTAATTATTGCATTGGTCAGCACTTGACTTGTAAGAAGGGGTACGTAACCTAGATTGGATTGGTGCAGAGTAAAATCTGTTAACCGTTCAGTTATGGCGTCAGAAACGAGCTGCCATGCACGGGTGCATGCAGCTGCATATGTACAGTGATTGGTCGATCGAGTTAGGTAGAAAGATTTGTACTGATATGATCGACATATATATATAGAAGCATTTTAATTACTATCCATCCATGGTGCTCGTCAGTAGTGTCACTTTCAAAGATGCGTACCATGCAGTTGTTTATGACTGTCGTTACTACATACACGTGCTGAATATATATATTAATCGAGAGAGATCAAGCGAGCAAACGATATATATATCGAGCTAGCTGGTGCATGCATGACCTGGATATATATGACCACTGGATTGATTATTTGATTTCATTCCGTTAATGGTACTAGTACGTTGGATTCGAATAGTTTTGGTTGGATTGAATCTGCTCTTACAGTATTGGAGTAACTTAATTAGCTATAAAACTGAACTCCCACTATTTCAAACCAGCACCGTATAAGTCACTACGGCTGCGTTTTTTTTTCCCTCGACTAGTTTTCGTTTTTGCACGTATACTTTTTAAACTATGTATATTTTTTTAAAAAAAATTATTTAGAAGTTGATCATCTCACATTTTTAAAATAGATTTTTAATTTCTATAATAATTAATTATATCGTTTATATCATAAATTAGCTATAAAAACATATGTTTTTTATCTTTATCTAATTAACAACAAACGCAACCTTACATATGACAGATTATATTTATATGTAGCATTGGGATTAATACTTATCATAAATGGGATGAAACATCTCTTTGATTGTCAAGAAATTAAGCTAGCTAGCTGACCAGCAGCAGTTGCATCAACCGATCCATGTACTATATCTACTAAAGCTAGTGAGGTAACTCCAACTTGATATATGCATATATTGGTCGTTGGGCCGGGAATGTATGCATTAGTACATAATCATGTGCTCATAAGTACGAACGCCGTATATATCACAGGTTTAATTACCTGGGTAAGGATCGATCGATATTTCTCGAGAATAGAGTTTCAAAATCGATGGACGACATGCATGATACTGAAGATCAACTTGTGCTTGCAGTTAATTATTTCGAGTTTGCATGATCTGAACTTCAATTTGAAGTCAGAGACTCAGAGAGACCGTGTGCATTTACATTTCAACTTGGTTGTTGATAGGATGACTGAGACGCGCGCATGTTGCCACAGTACACATTGTCTTGTGCTATATGCATGTTTTAGATCAAAATTTAACACACTGGACATTTTAAATATTAATACCGTTTACGATATTTAGATTGGATGAAAACTTCGTATTTGTACTTCTATGTATTGAATTGAAGGGGTTTTTTTATTTATAATATAATTTGATGAGATTTGTATATGTTTTGCATACAAATTTATAACCAGTAAATTTGTATTTGGATCACGAGCTTATACTATATACCAGTAAATTTGTATTTGAAAGGGGCAGCTAGCAATCGGTACTGACCCGGTAGAGCAGTCTGACGCGTGATATACAGCTGAATTTTATATATTATAGCCATTTTAGAAAACTTATATCATAAATAAACCCATAGAAAGACTTCAACAAAAAATGGACAATTTTACCCCATGACAGTAAGTCATTGACATGAAAGTATTATTTGGCACGGAGGTATAATTTCTCGATGCCAAAGACGATAGTATCGACAACCTCAAACCCCATGACAGTAAGTCATTGACATGAAAAAGGTCGGTGCAAAGACATTGGCATCAAGAACCTATTTGCAAAAAAAAGAAACCAGAAAAAGAATCTATACGTAAGAAAAAATGTTTACATGTAGTTTCTTGGTGTCAGCCATATTTGTGTCGAGGACCTATTTATAAATATTTTTTCTTATATGTAGATCATTTTCAATTCTTTTACAAATAGGTCATTGGCAACAATGTCTTTTTCACCAACCTTCTCCATACCTTAGTACTAGAGGCAAGGGTCTTCATACAAACGGCCATGGCGTTAATACAATATTGAACCTTGGCATGCACAAAGGAGGTTTATTTTCTATTGAAGTTTTATTAGGAATTCATTTATAAAATAAGTTTTCTAAAAGTTTATTTTCTATTGAAGTTTTATAAAATAGTTTTGGTTGGATATAATCTGCTATTCGAGTAACTTAGTTATAAAACTGAACTCCCTTCGTATCAAAATATATGACATACTTTGTTTCATTAGAACAAATATTTAAACCAAAATTATTTCATTAGGACTTTTTTCATGACACAAAAATAATATTGTTAGATTCTTATTCCATATATAGTACTTTCTTTTTCTACTTTTGTGTAACACAGTGATACGTTAATACAATAATCTTTGATCAAATTTTATCCTAACTAAATAAAATACACCCAATATTTGTTCAACCTATCGGCTAAATGCAACCTCGGGAAAATTCCTTTAGAAAAGTAAAGCAGCCTGAACCGAGGGTGAAATTACACCCTGAAATTTATTAGGCAAAGATTTTAGGACCAGACAGTTCAGCACTATCTAAAATGGTCAAGGCTTCCCCTCAAGCACATGGATGAACTCTGGATTTTGAAGTAGATTTTATCATCGATGGTAGAACACATAGAAGATAACAATTAACTAATAAAACTACTTTTTATTGCTAGTGTAGGCTGAACTAAATGGTTCCAAAAATGATTTTAAAAATGTTGGTTTCTGAAAACAAAGCTAAGTATTCCCAGCTGGATCATTGCATCCAATTATTTCACATGAAAGCAAAAGAAGAATAGTTTCATTCAATTTGTAAAAATATTTCTATAGTCCACTTTCAGTTGCAAAAGGCTTGTGGGAAACTTGGTGTTAAAGACCACCCTAAGAGCTATCATATACTGTATGTAGAAATTTCAAATAAACATCTTGACAGATGCAACCTGCATAATGCAAATGAACGAACAAGCAGATAACAGAGGATGCACACGCACGAGCGAGAGATGAACAACCGAACAACTTTTCGGTTTTTCCTTCTCCCTTTTTATTTGGGGAATTTGCAATGCCACTGGTTTCACCCCCTAACTTAGAATAGCCATTAAAAAAACAGATATGGCAAATTTGCCACTGGTTTTGGTCCCCGTTGCTTCCATTTGCCACTGCCGTTTGATTTAGTACAATTCAAGAATAAAAACAATTCATAAAAAGGAGAAAACATTTCACCTCGCATCTCACGATCTATCTCCCTTCAAGAACCCTAATCTCCACGGGTGGTGGCAGCAAAGGGCAGCGGTAGCGGCGGCGGGGGCAGCAGCTAGGTGTGGTGGCGCCGAGGGAGCAACAACGACTGGGGGTGGCGGTGGAGCAACGGTGGCTAGGGCGGTGGGAGAGCAGCCATGGCTGGGGCGGCGGGAAGGGAGCAGCAACAGTTATGTGGCGGCGACAATAGCATGCAGATCAATCAGAGCACCATTGAACGGTGCATAGTGCACATATTCAGATATGTTAATTTTGCATGCATTCAGATATGGTTTGTGAACCAATTCTCCTTGATCTACTGGAACATTCCTCTGTTTTTGCTTATGTTATAGGAATGATTAAGGCTTCTTGACCACCTTCTAACGGTGTTAATCTAATATGTCAATCCAATGGCAGGTGTCATGTGTTCTTATCTTTTTTTATGGCAAATATGCAGTTACATGTTTTGTAATGGCAAATCTGAAATGCCGCTTCAAGTCAGTGGCATATATGCAATTGGCCATTTTTATTTTGATGAACAGAAAGACGTTTGGTCCACGATGAGAGCGAGCGGGCGGTGTCAGCAGGATGTCAGCTGCGGGGACGAGCGGCTTCAGTGACAGCGTCGGCGAGGCAGCGGCGGGTGCGTGCGTCTTCCTTTTTGCGTGTGTGCGAGCGGCGTCGGGGGCAAGCGTCGTTGGCAGCGACGGCGGCGGAAGCAACGGCGGTGGAAGCAACGGCGGACGGCGGTGGCGGTGGCGGTGGCAAATGAAAGATCACCTATATTATTAAATTAGTTTATAATATGAACCATGATTTACTATTCTTAATTATAAGCTTACGTAGGACTCACTTATAAGCTTACGTAGGCAACGTACATTTTTAAATCATACACATATATGTTTCAGAATTTACTATTATTGACTCGATGCATAATTTATTTTCAATGCAATGTATACCACAGTACATTTATTAACTTGACCCGGTGATATTATTTTAGTAATAGTATAAAGAGACAGTATAATATATATATATATATATAGCAAAACTAATATATACATCCCACTTAGAATAAGATATTCTATGCCCCTTCCTCGTAAGGCCCAAAACCTCTTCCACCCACTTCCAAAGGCCCAAAACCCCTCTTCTAATCTGATTAAAACACTCTCCCACCGATCAAACCCGTCATTTGACCTTCCTCCACAACCCACATTTGCCAACTTCTGTCTATCTTGTCTATCTGAAAAGTGCAGTAACACAAAGCCAAAAATACAGTAACATGTCTTATAAAATACAGTAACAACGTCAAAATATAGTCATGACGAATCTAGTTTTTTAAATCATATTTTTTAACTAATGTGGTGAAAACGGTTTTGAAAAATAATATAAAACACATGAGATATTGCTCTCTAAAGATTGGAAATACAATATTTTTAGCTCCCTCACATGCATTAGTTGTACTGTAACAACAATATAAAGTCATGATAACAATATAAAGTCATGATGTTACTGTACTTCTATCGTGATGTTACTGTATTTCTATCACGATGTTACTGCAACTGTGCAACACACGTGTTACTGCATATCTATCACGACGTTACTGTAATTATACAGTAACAATACATATATTTTATAGCAACATAATGTTATTACTGTATAGGAGACGCATCATTACTGCACATATAGATATTTCTTAAGATTTTGATCTTTAAACAACTTTATCTCTCACCTCATATATTATTTTTTAAGAACTTTTGTACCATATTGTTTGAAAAAAATTGTTCTAAAAAAGTAGATCCCTCATGGGTATGTTTCGACGTTGCTACTGTAAATTAGTCGTCGTGTTACTATATTTTTGTTGTCGTGTTACTGTACAATTCCTATAAGACAAGAGGTGAGCTTAGATAGACATGAGAAAAAACCCATAAAGGGGTTGGCCCACGGGATTAATCTTTTGACCAGCCTTTAGATAAGGTGGGGTGGTTTTTGGGCCTTGGTAGAAGGGTGGGAGGTCAGATGGGCATTGAAAGAGAGGGGTATAGAATAACTTATAATAAGTAGGGTGTACATATTAGTCTTGTCATGTATATATATATATATATATATATATATATATATATATATATAGGCCCAATAATAGCATGTGTGCAGAATGCAATGTATACCACAGCCCAGAGCCCAGTTCCGGCCCAACAATGAGCAAGCAAAACCCTAACTGCTGCCCCTCTCACCCCCGCGCCGCCGCTCAGACCGTTGACTACTCAAGTGAGTCTCCGACCGCAGGCTTTTTCCTTTCCTTTCGCCACAAATTGGTGTTGTGTTTCGCAGGGGAAAAGGTACGAAAATCGAAGAAGATGCGAGGCATGGAGGAGCTGAGCATGAAGTACGGTGTTGAAGTGGCCGGTGAGGAGCAGCTTCTTGTATCTCCCGCTGTCAGCGTGGCGGTCAGAAAGCTGGGATCCGCAATCAGAGATGACATCTCGGTGCGTTGGAAGCTGACCGATGCACTGGAGAAAATGAAGACGATGCTGGAGACGATCGAGATAGACCTGGCGGAGGCGGAGAGGCTGTCGACGAGGGAGGCAGCGGTGCGGCAGTTGCTGAAGGCGCTCAAGGACTTGGCCTACAGCCCCTCCGACACTCTCGACGAGTACTGCGCAAACAAGAAACCGGCTCCTGCTCCTGGAACGGTACGTCCGCTCCGCCGTCTAATTCATTACTACTCCACTCCACTGTATATTCTATGTATGTACACTGCAGGTCCAGATGCATCCTTGTTGCATAGCGGCCGTTTTCCCATCATCAGAACAGATAAATTCTACATTACTGCTTAGCCCTTGTACTTAAGAACTTTCACTTAAGAGTAAAATATATGACCGGTCCTTAAACTTGTGACGCGGTACCACTTAGATCCATAAACTTAGAAAATGTACGTTTAGGTCATGAACTCGTTTTACCATAGATAGTACATTTGAAACGAGTTCATAGACCTGGATGATACATTAAAAACAAGTTCATGGACCTAAACTTACATTTTCTAAGTTTATGGACCTAAATGGTACCGCGCCACAAGTTTAAGGACCGGTCATGTATTTTGCTCTTAATAATTCTACCCTACTGTCAAGGTGATTGAAACCCTGCCCTGCCCTGCCCTGCAGCTGACATGGATGGTCTTATGCCTTCGGACTGTGTCCAAGATTACCATGGCCCGCAAGATTAACATGTTGCTGAAAAAACTGATCGACATCTCCGAAAGTTTTCGTCATTTCCAGTTCATAAATGCCAACTTATCAATGGAAACATCGAGTTTTCAACCGGTAAACATTGTGGGAAGGGGCGGAGCAGAGCGTTATATAGTTAAGTTGTTATCTGCTAGCGCTACCCAACAAGGCCCCATCATTCTTCCGATCGTTGGGAAGGGAGGAGTAGGCAAGACTACCTTGGCTCAGATGATTTTTAACAATCCACGATTCAGCAACTACTCTCGTGCCTGGGTCTGTGTGTCGGAAGAGTTTGACTTGCGCAAAATAGGATTGTCCCTACTTTCCCTAATTTCCCCGGTGACAGCCAATGAGAGCCTGCTATCAATTGATACATTTGAGCTCATGATTCACTACCTTCGTGCTATACCACGTGGGAATATTTTCATAGTTTTAGATGACATATGGGTGGATGACCATTTTCAGCTAAATCTCTTGAAGAGGCTCATATCAAGTGTTGGCGAGGAGGGCAGTGAGGTGATTGTCATAATAACCACACGCAACGAAGTCACCGCAGGGATACTCTGTACGCTTCAACCATACTGGCTCAGCCCATTGACTGATTATATGTGCTGGCAAATAATCCAACAATCAAGTGGCTTCCAATATATAGAAAACCAACAGGAGTTGGAGCATGTTGGACAGATGATTGCAATAAAATGTGGGGGTTTACCATTAGCAGCTAAAGTATTTGGGCAGATGTTGCGGTCCGAAGATGCTAGCGGATGGTCTGCACTGATGAACCGTGATGCCTGGAATATTAAAAATGATGAAGGTCTTGATGATTTAAAGTTAAAATTCCTATCTATGCCGCTACATTTGAGGTCATGCTTTGCCTACTTGGCCATCTTCCCCAGTGGTCACCATATAGTTAAACATGAACTTATTCATCAATGGATTGCTGCCGGTCTTGTTGAGCAACCTGTTGGCTCGACTTTGTCAAACACTGACCTTGCTGAGCATTATATCAATGAGCTTTTGAGAATATTATTCCTTCAAAATCCAACTTCAGCTTTGGTGAGTTTCTCAAGTACCTCCAAATTGCAATATTTTGTGTGCGTTCCATCTTCAGGGTTTCTATTTTGTGTGCTTTCCAAAATTGCAATGTCACCGAGAACCAGCACACCCTTCACAATTCCTCCATGCTGCAATTTTTGCCAAAAACATGGATCAATTAAATATAGGATTAACTAATCGTACAGAAAATTCAGTTTCAAATTCGAGATTTGCTCCGGTCCAACAAAAAGTGACTCGAGGTACCGTGAGATACTAAATCGTTTATCACCATTGGATCTAACTGAGCGGGATGAGCATTGTTAGATCCAACGATCAGAAATAATTTGGTACCGTGAGATACTGATACCTCAAGATACTTTTCGTTGAACTAGAACAAATCTCTTCAAATTCACACTAGATGTCAAAATACCAAAAAGAAACAGTAGGATTCATCTAGGACTAGCTATACCACTTTTTTTTTAAGGGTGACACTGAAATTGATGTTCGGTTGGACTAGCTATACCACTTTTTTTTGTAAGGGTAATAAAAAACAGTAGGATTCATCTAGGACTAGCTATCCATGATTTATTTAACATTTTTTCATACACAGAAACATGGTGTACATGTAGGTGATACGATGGGAACTGACATTGTCTAATGCAACTTTTGCTTTTATGCAGACTAGTGAAAAGAATGAAAAAAACGTGACGTTTTTTAATACTCATGTTCTCTTGCATGATCTAGCAATATCAGCTATGGGATCTGATTTTATTAATCGGGATGGTAGAGGTGGGGCATCTTCTAGGGAAAATAATTGCCGTTATGCATTGCTCACTAATTTTGAAGGCACACCCAAGTTATCCAGTATATTGCCTTCCCGGCTAAGGGTACTACGCTTTCAGGGCTGTAATGGAATAGAGTTAAGCGAGGATGCGTTTTCATTTGCCAAGTACCTCCTTGTCTTGGATTTAAGTGAATGTTCAGTAAAGAAGCTGCCTGCCTCTATCGGGCAACTGAAGTGTTTGAGATATCTTAATGCCCCAAGGATTCAAGATGCAGTGTTTCCCGCTGTTATCACTCGACTTTCCAGGTTAATCTACCTTGGCCTTCATGGAACCTCTAAAATATCTAAACTAAGAGAATCAATTGACAGGCTTGAAGATCTGGTGCACGTTGATTTATCAGGCTGCTCTGGGCTAGAAACATTGCCAGAGTCATTTGGGAACATCAAGTGTCTGGTGCATCTTGATTTATCAGGATGCTCTAAGTTAAAAACACTGCCGGAATCTTTTAAGAGCCTCAAGAACTTGGTGCATCTAGATTTATCAGAATGCTCCTGTCTTCAAGGCGTGATAGATGCTTTGCATGACCTCAGTAGACTCAGATATTTGAACTTGTCACACCCCTGCGGTTACTTTGTTGAAGACCGGTTCCATCTCAGTGGCCTTAATGAAGTTTTGCCCAAACTCGAAGAATTACAATATCTGAACCTATCGATGTGCCTGAATCCCCTCTGTTTCACCTTAGAACCTGAGGACGGTCTCGCGTATGTTGCTAAATGTATCACTGGCCTTGGCAAGCTAGAACATCTGGACTTATCTCACAATAAATTTCTTTCTGAGCTGCCATCTGAAAGTCTAGCCGGCCTCACAAAGATGCATACACTTGTCCTGTCAGGCTGCTTCAGGCTAAAGAGCCTACCAAAATGTATAGCAAACCTGTCAGAACTTTCAAAGATTGACTTGTCTGGCTGCCCACATCTCGAGTCATTACCGAACAGCATAGAGGAGCTCCGGTTTGCACTGCTACAGAGCCATGAAAACAATCATTCACATGAGGAAGAGATTAAGGAGGTCAAGGAGCCTCATTGCTCGAGCCAGTCGACTTCGAGAGGTTGATGATGTTACACTTTACTTTATGAAATTTTTTTGATTAGACTTCGTATCGGATGTATAACCGAAAGATTATTTCAACGACTAATTAAAAAACTAGTTATATAGAGTGCCAGGAAACTACGAGATGAATTTTTAAAATCTAATTAATCTATCATTAGCATATGTGAGTTACTGTAACCATTATGGCTCAAAAGGTTCATCTCGCAAGCTTCTTCCAAAACTGTGTAATTAATTATTTTTTAACTCTATTTAACGCTCATTTATGTATCAAAATCAGGGACATGTTTTAGTTTCCATTTATGTTTGAAGGATTTCCGAAGCCTATATTGGAACTTGGAAATCATACCATGTAGGTATTCAATTATGGTGTATGGGTCAGGCTCTATTTAGTTTCTAAAAATTTTTTCTACAAACATCACATCGAATCTTTGGACATCTAAACGAAGCATTAAATATATATGAATATTAAAACTAATCACGTAGTTATGGAGAAAATCACGAGACAAATCTTTTGATCCTAATTAGGACGTGATTAGCCATAAATGCTACAGTAACCAACGTGTGCTAATGACAGATTAATTAGACTCAAAAGATTTGTCTCACGGTTTTCAGACGTAACCTGAAATTTGTTTTGTAATTAGACTACGTTTTAATGGTCCAAAAGTTTCGATAAGATGTTTTAAAAAATATTTTACCAACCGAACAAGATCTCAGTCTGTTTGGCTTTGAGCTGTCATGTCTTGCATGTACTTTGAGCTTTGAGCTGTCATGTAGGTATTCAATTCTGGTGTATGGGTCAGTGTTGTACAAGACGCATGTCATATTACCTCTTTTAATTGTATTATAATAAAAATACATGCTCTTTTAAGTGCTGTATAAAATGCATGTGGTTTTCAATTTTGAGCTGTCATAAAAAAAAGCAATTTTATCATACTTGAGTAGATACCAAAAAGTATCACTGTTTTCTATGTAAAATTTGGTCCCTCTTGTTACCTTATACTAGAAGATACCAAATTTTATATAGAAAATAGTGCTACCTCATGGTAGCTGCTTAAGGATGGAAAAAATGCTCTATAAGAAAATGATACGATAGCTATATTCTTTAGCATAACATAAATGAAGTAACCATTTCAAAGGGTAAGGCATGTTCAAAAGTAAAGCACACTATAGACTCTTTGGTACAATCCATGTTAGCATCGAGCCTCCATTACGTATAAAGATATATAGTTAGGTTCATTAATAAACAAAATAGTTTTATTATATTAATTTTCTTTTTATCCACACTCATATAACAAAATTTTCTTTAATAAATGCTAAGAGTCGACTTTAAGCTGTTGTCATGCACAACAATGACTTTTCTCTCTCTTTCCTTTACGTCACCAAATTTTTTGCGTGACGATTAGTAGAGTCAGCTAATAAACATCTTTGACTCTTTGTACGTTCTGTCCTAGGAAAAACGAACTTTTCGGTTTTTTATCGAGTATTTGACCATCCGTCTTATTTAAAAAAATTTTAAAAATTTTTTAAAAAAATTAGTCACACATAAAGTACTATTCATGTTTTATCATCTAATAAAAATAAAATTATTAATCGTAAAATTTTTGAATAAAACGAAAAGTCAAACATTGTATATAAAAAGTTAATTTATTTTGGAAGTGAGTATACCTTTAGAATTCAGGAACCATCGTTTTCTGAATATATGTTTCTTCACGACGATATTCACTCTATGCATAACAGCTCTTTCTCTATATGTTTCTTCATGTGTCGATTCGTCGTTTATGTATGCTCTAACTCTTATTTTTCAATCTCTGAGAATTTCACACTGACGCTCTGCTCCGTCAATTCAGTTTGATTGTGCGATATAACCGATTATTCCTATTATAGTGATTCAACACAAAGTAATTAGAAAACGTACATAAATTATCCTTTATTCTGAACTATATTTTTACAATGGAACTGGGCATTATTTATTCATAAGCCCAACTATTCTAATATAAACCTAATTTACAAAAGTACTAATCGTAGATGTACCTGTACAAATCCTAATCTTCTAACCATTTGTCTCCAAAATATAGTTGACTTGGTTCCTATGATTTTGATGGGATCGCAAACTGACTAGATAACAATACATCATCTGGCTCAAGCTGAAGATCAAAGGTAACTGCAAATTCTGCTAAAAGAAACAAGATAAAGCAAGAGGATGAGTACAAGTTGTACTCGGCAAGTTAGAGAAATAAAAAGTTGAAATGATGTGCAAGAACAAGTTTTGTAATATCTCTTTTTATTCCTAAAAGTTATTTATCACTTATATGCGGATCCGAACCTCTTATATGTCCCTTTTCCTGCTACGGACCATCGTTTCAATCCAAAAACCATTGAGAGTGAATATCCGCATGTTAAGCTGCAGTGGGATACTGCTTTACCCACAGGTCAAATCTTGTCCCTCCAATGCCAAGGCATACCCACCTTTGTTGGAGCACCTTCAGCACATAGCCACCACGCTAGCGCCTCGCCATCAAGCAGGAGCACGACTTTCAACGCACTCAACTACATCCACGCAATTGGGTTGGAAAGGGAGAGGGCGAGAAAGAAGAGTTGATCCCCCTCCTTGCACTAGCTCACCCATGTCGCCATCTTGAGAGACGTAGAGATGACAACGGGAACCCATGACAAGATCTGATAGATATTTACTCTACTAGAATACAATTATGTACTAAATATATCGACTATAGGTATCTAATTGGACAAATAACTTCACCCAATAGGTACGTGAGTATGAGAACATTTCTATTATCCTCATACTTGTTTACCCATGGATAATAAATACCCAGAAGTCCAAATATACATCCTGACTCAATATCAAATTACCTAGCCCAATTAAGTAAAACCCTAGGTATTTAAGTCTATGCCTCAACCCATCCATCAGTTGTCCACCCATCCCCATCCCCCCCTGACTGCTGGTCACTGGTGGCCATACTCGTCACCACGGTTCCACGCGTCTCACATGTGTCGACGGACCGCACGGGCGCAAGGCAACTGCACAACCACTGTAATATAAACTGTGTTATTTTTATTGTCATGTGCTTATTGCTGTTGTAATATACTACATGGGGAATATGCAATTTAGATTATTTTAAACTGTTGTCAGGGTAAATGGGTCAGGTTTACCCAAGTGAGTACGGGTCTGGAGAAATTTCTTATCCATGGAGGATATGGGGATTTTGATAGTATTGAATTCCGGTGGTGCGTATTAGTCTAGGGTAATGATACCCAATGGAGATTTACCCATTGCCATCTCTAGCGAGGCGGTCTCAGGTGCGTGCAATGCATGGTGTTGAGGTGGCATCGAGAAGTTGGTTGGCGCTCTATATGGGCCAGCGAGCCCAGGAGAGGAGGTAAAGTGGAGGGGAGATAGGTCGGAGATGAGGTTTCGGCCCAACAAAAATGAAGATGCCTTTCTTATTTTTATATTTTTTTATTAAATATTTTCAAAACTAGATTTTTTTTTGAAAATAGCAAATATAACCTCCCAACACCTAGCCAATGGACACAAAATATAAAATGTCCACTAGTTGGACGCGATATCCTACATGCCAAATGATGAGAGAACTGAGAGGAATGGCTGTTGGACAGTGAGTGTAAATTGTGCGCGCAACCCCTCTTGTCGCCCAGCTACTGGGCATTTTATCCCCTAGCAGGGGTCTGCCTGCAAAATTGCCAAGATGGCAGGTGGAGAGGGTCTGGCTATTTTGCAGATAGTTCCCTTACCTTTTTATAGCTGGGAGTTTAAGGCCAAGCAAGGGGTTGCCTGCAAAACAGTAGTGAGAGGGCTGGAAGACTTTCTTCCTCCAGTGGAGACGAGAGAGAAAGCACTTTTCTATTTTACTTTATTTTTCTATTTTCTATTTCTATTTTCTATTCATGTAGGAGCACACAAGAACTAACCATAGAAAATTTGAGCTCAAACGGATTGAACTATGTGACCCAAAAAAATTTATAGTTCTATCCAACGAGTTTTTAAGCTTCTCGCCTAGAAAACACAATCTTGTAAGTGGAATTTCGCGATTCTAATTTTATTGTGGATGCCCATGGATATAAATTTTGCCCGATTCCGAGTTCATATGAGAAAGTTATCGCTATATTAGTGAAGTGCACTCGAATCACGGTATTTTAGTATCTCGGGTGATTTTATAGGCAGCCCCCTACTTGGGCTTAAAACACCCTCCCATTGGACAGCAAGCCGACAAGGGGGTCACCTACAAAATAACCAGCCCACCAACCCCACTCTCGCCCAGCTTTGTGCATCTACAGGCAGCTCCTCCTAGGGGATAAAACGGTCGGTCACAGGGTGGCAAGGGGCCGCCTATAATTATAAATATGTCATCCTTCATCCCAAGGGGCCGCCTATAATTATAAATATGTCATTCTTCATCCAATGGCCATTACCCTTACTTTAATAATAGATGTTTAATATGTCGGATTTCACGCCCCAACTAGTAGGTGGTTTATATTTTTCGCCCACTGGCTAGGCGTTGGCACGTTAGATTTGAAATATTTGAAACAAAATCTATTTCTGAAAAAATTAATAAAAAATCTAAAAATAAAAAACAACTTTAGGAATCTCCAAGGAAATTTAAACATAAAAACTCAATGTTGGAAATTGAATGGTGCTTTATAGAATGTTGGAAATTTAAACATAAAAACCTGGAATTCATCGTGCTTCCGATGTTCGCGCTGCCGCGCGCGCTGACTGCGCCATCCGAACCTATAGCCCTTCATAATACTGATCAAAAATGATTTTGGCCTTGCTACTGCCATTAGAACCTGTTATATCATCTTCGATCCACTTCTTGATATGTTCTGCAGCCTTTTCATTTATTTCTGGATGATCCTGCTTTTTCATCCGAAGGCTTAGGTGCACCTCCTTAAGAGATTCGAGAAATTCCACACCATGAAGTCCCTCCAACATGCTGAAACGTAGCTCAAGCCTTTGGAGATGTTCCATGGCTTTTCTCGAAAAGGTCAGCAATGGCAGGAAAGGAGCCGAGAAGCGAAGCAGCTTAAGTTTCTCGAATCCGCCAGCCGGAATAATTATATCTGCTTTGGGGTATGCCCTGTTGCCCTGTATCATGGTCACTGTCTCTGGATCCTGCTTTGATGGAGCAAGTGAAAAGGTGAGAGAAAACAACGCCTTCAGCTTGCTGAGGTCTTCCAAGTTATCTGTCCGGAGAGCTGTTACAGAGAGGGTCAACTTGTTGAGAACATCAAGCTGTGCAATCCAATCGGGGAGCTTAACGATCTTTGCAGATAACTCAAGGGCAGTGAGGAATTTTGGAGGACTAGGCAAGCTAGACATTAACTGAAGAAGCTCAGGTGATTCGTCCTCAATCAGAAGGGTGTGAAGCGAGTATCCACCCAGATACCAAATAGAGGAGAGCAGGTCCTTCAAGGCCATATCCGATTTGATATTTAGTTTGTAAATGGCAAGCTTCCTCAGCTCGGTCAAATGATGAAGGACGCCTGCTTCCCCAGCAATCTCAACCCCTGATAGAACGCGCATGGCCCTCATCTTCGTCCTTTTCATCAACTCATCTGGAAGCTTCAATGCTTGGCGTGTTATTTTATTCCCACCGAATATGTTAACCAGCCGCTCAAGATTGCATATGGCTTTAGGCAGCTCAACAATCTTCGTCTCCCTTACATCCAGAGTCTCTAATTTCAGGAGATTCTTGATGGTATTATGAAGCTTCTTAGCGTCGGTTCCACGGAGGCTGAGGTACTTGAGAAGGACCATTTCGCAAATCTCCTTTGTATGTTGCTTTCTAAAACCTTTACAGCCTTCAAGATCCAGGACCTGTACAATCCCGAACCTGAAAGAATGAGAAGGCAGCTGGTTCAAGTTGTCGAACATTGTCAGTGAGCGGACATGAGTAAGGTTCATTTTCTCGGTATCCTTCGAACGTTTTGCATCACTACCCTGGAGGGACAGACGGCGGACCTTACTGCTCGCAGGTTGCATAAACCAATGGCCTCCAACCACCGTGATGAAGTTCTCTTCGGCTGCCTTTGCCACGATGTGCTCAAGAATCATGTCATGCACAACACAGTGCTTCACCTTCCCACTGCTGCTGTGCTTAACTGCCCTTACAATCTTCCT
Source organism: Oryza brachyantha (assembly GCF_000231095.2). Taxonomy (NCBI): domain Eukaryota; kingdom Viridiplantae; phylum Streptophyta; class Magnoliopsida; order Poales; family Poaceae; genus Oryza; species Oryza brachyantha. Next base: position 15,139,593 of record NC_023171.2, read on the forward strand.
CCTTATCAGATGGTTAAAGTACGTCTCTGCAACTTCCTCCACGCTCATTCCGTCCTTCTCAAAGACAAAGCCTTCCGCAATCCATCTCCTCGTCAATCGCTTCCTGCCGATTCTGTGTCCCTTGGGGAAGATGCTCAAGTAGAGCGAGCAAGTCTTGATTTCTGCAGGCATGTCATTGTAACAATGGCTGATGATCCTGGCTACTTCTTCCTGGTTGACTTCTTTTTTTGCATCTCTTGTTGATTCTGGGAACAGAGAACTGCAGATGTTTAACGGTAATTTGTCTGGGTTACAAGCCACAAGACCAGCCACAGTAACTATTGCCAGTGGCAACCCCCCACACATCTTCCAGACATTCTCCAGAATATTCTCCACCTCTTTGGTACCTTTTGATTCATCGAAGGCCTGAGTAAATAGCTGTTTCGATTCATTGAGATCAAGGGGTTTGACTTCTCGAGAATGATCAGAATTTGGATCCCTTGCACATGTTGTGGCAACAGCTTGAAACCGTGTGGTCACAATTACTTTGCTGCCTTTTTCAGGAAGAGAGTTTCTAATCTTGGTCCATGTCGCTGTCGACCACACATCATCAATTAAGAACAAGCATCTGCATTTGTCCCGAAAAAATAGTTAAAGGTGAATAACACGCACCGTATATCAGTAAATCATTTGGAGAAATAGTTAAGAGGATTCCATTTTAAATTTCTCCGAGTAATTCTTACCATGAATGTTGCCCAAAGCTTGAATGATCTAGCTAGGTAGCTAGCTAATACTAGTAGGGTCTACCTAATGATCAAATGTTTGAAAATTTTAATTTCATCAATCAAATTCAGTCACTACTATTGGATGATGATTTGAAGACATGCACCCAAGTCAAAAGGTCACACACACCCTCTCCCATGCATTGCGCATGTGTTTGACTGAAAAACAAAAAATCAAACGTTTGATCAATAGCAAAAGTGATTCTAGTACATTTAGCTCACTATTGAGGTAATTAAGCTGAAAAGGAAATGAGAAGGGAGAAGAGCCATGGGGATTGATTTGATGTAGAGCACCTTTTTCGTTTGGACAAACGCCTGTCGAGCATCTTGGTGGTTTTGTGTCGCGGAGTATTGCCGGAGGTGCCGCCGATGGCACACCTGGCCATGACTCCGCGGAGGCCTTTGAGGAGACGGTTGTCGCTGTGGCCACCTTGCTGCTCTTGATTGTTGTGGGAGGTGACTTGATCCTTGATGTTTTTTAGGATAGCATCAACGTCGGAGGTCTGTGACACTGTGATCATCGCACGTTGGTCGAACTGATCTCCGAATTCGCGGTAGAGGGAGTTGGCGAGGCTGGTCTTCCCCACCCCTCCGTACCCAACGATGGCCAGCACCCCCGCCTTGTCCTTGTCGGCGATCCAATTCTTGAGTGCATCATCCATGTACTTGTTCAGTCCCACGGGTTCCTTGGTCACGACAAGCTCAAGGCTGGGGTCCTGGTTACTGGCGGCGTCGAATCCAGCTTTCCTGGAGCTGGCCGGCGGCTTGTCGCTGCCGTCGGCAGGATCGGGGGTCTTGGGGTTTTCGACGCCGTAGCGCTGCCGCCGCTCGCCGATCTGCTGCGCCCGCATCTTGAGGCTGGCGATCTTGGCGGCGACGTCGCGGCGGGGCCACCAGGTGAGGACCTCGTAGACGCTGTTGGAGAGGAAGTAGCAGCAGACGTCCCGGCTGAGGCCGTGGATCCGGTTGGCGGAGTCGTCGACGCAGTCCTCGATGTCGTAGGTGATGTCCCGGATCTGCTTCATCCAGTCCCTGACGCGGTGGTCGTCGACGCGGCCTCCGCCCGTTTCGCCCAGCTGGCGGAGGAACGCCTGCATGCTGGTGAGCTCGTCGTTGATGAAGTGGAGGTCTCCCTCCACGCCGCGGATGAGCGAGTACTCCTGCGCGAGGAGCCCGCCGAGCTTGCCCAGCAGGGACTTCACCGTGGACTCCGATGCGCCCACCACCAGCTCCATGGCGCCGCCCGAGGTCACTGTGCTTCGCCGGCGGCCGGAGGCGAGGGTGGAAATGGAATGGATTCACTATTCAGTGGTCAACGGCGACCGGAACAGGTGGGGGATGAATGGATGATGTTAGAACGAACGAACGCAGCTTGTTGAGTCCTGGAGTACTCATTAATCTTTGTTGCAACTTGCGAGCAAGCAATTTCTTTTTGATTTAAAATTCCGTTTAACTTGCTCTGCGTTAATTGCAACCAGCAATTTTACAGTACTGAGGTAAGAAGTACCAAAGTTTACATAAAACTTTTAGGAACTCTTACTGCAATATTATTATATGAGGAAATAAATTTTATAAAACAAAATTGATATTATTGGATGTGTACTCCAAATTACTGTTATGATTATATGTTTCACCCATAAATAATATATATTATTATAGTAATCTTTAGCATTTAATCGACCAATATCCTAACGAAACAAAACTCAAACTTTTGAAATGGAGGTGGTAATTTGCAGCATATATGAATGAATGTCCTCATTACATTTACATATCATAACTTAAATCTTTGATGCTGTTGGCTCCTGATGGGCCATATTTATGGAGCTAGAGATTACGAGAAGCGATTTCGATGATAGTGGGTGAGAATCGGGAAAGTACTAGACGATAGATTCAACTATATTAACCTAGAGATATACAAGATATTAATATAGACGTATATTAAACCGCAATCTGATGGAGTTCGGGTGTACCGGAGGTCGACGTGTCCCTGTATGGCACGACGTTTGTTCACATAATACAGTATGCTGAAACCTGGTACAAGTGTACAACACAACTAGTCAATGGGACAGAAATTCTACAAAACGGTCTAAGCTGATATGTGGATATCTACATATGCATATCAATTTGATACCTAGGTATTAGAACGGCGTAGGGTTGTGTAGTCCCCCTCAAATCAATAAGGTGAAGAAGCCAGCAACACCTGATCTAGTACGCAGTTTCGCGGGAGACAAATGCCACACACACACATACCCTTCTTTACTTATAAATAGATTCGAGACAAAACTTTTGGGATGCATCGACAAATTGGGCTAGGGGCAATAATGGGCATCATAGCCATAGCCTAAATGAACCCGTGGCCTCAACCAACGGTTAACAAAAACATCAGATAACACAGGGATTGGGAGGATACACAGCCCAGCATCGCAAGAAAGCTACTTGAGGGACTAAGCCAGTATCAGACGTGCTATGGTGCTCCAATGCAGCAAGCCTGCTGTCCACTCCCACAAAGCCTCATGGTGTCCATTAGAAGCCTCTGCGCGGTGGTCGCTCCTCCGCGACATTCACTCTCAGGGCACGGCCATCCAAACTCTGTTGAATTCAGATTGCAAAAGCATAAGAAGGGTAGAAAGAAGGACATGGAACTTCTTCATGGTATCATGGTATGAACCAATTAGCATCAGTCCACAGCTTTGCTGCAACACTGATTACCAGTTTTTGCATAATCCAGTTGTAAAGATGTAAGTGAATCGAATATACACTAACCTGTCCATCAAGGGCCGCAATTGCATCATCCAATTCTTCCTGTGTCGCCATTGTTACAAAGCCAAATCCTCGTGAACGCCCAGATTCTCTGTCATAGACAACTCTGGCATCAACTACTTTGCCGTGCTCGCTGAACAGCTGTACCAACCTAGAGTCATCCACTTGCCATGGCAGATTGCCCACATAGATCCTGAAAGAAGGCCCAAACTGACGGGGAGGTCTTTCCACCCGAGCGCCTCTAGGAGCTGCCTTGTTTACAGTCAGAAGCCTTCCGTTTACATCCTGTAGATATCAAAGGTTAGCCAGCAAACTTGCAATTTCAACATTCTTTCCCAAATATGAAGAAACTCTTCGAGAATATCGTAGTAGCAACAGAAGAGCAAGTAAAATATCAGTTTCAAGGAAACTTAAATATAGAAATAGGCAAATATTTAGAAGTGCAGTCCTCATATCAGTTCATAAAGTAGACGACATGTGCCCAATGCAATTATATTTTTTTAAGTAGGCAATATCGTGCTCCTTTAAATGAGGAACTAAAGAGAAGTACATGTACATCCATGATTGCTAACAATGATAAGCCCATGAGCTTGACTGTGATGCTCTCTAACGGCAATATTATACTACATCGATAAAATAATCCTGATCATTGATTTTGATTTCTATTATTAGTAGGGAAAAGTATTCTACTATCCGTAGTTGATGTGGTAGTATAAATAGATTTAATCTATTGGATTGGAAAAATAAATGGTTTAGATTAATTCTACTACGAGTAGAGAGCATTGTAACACTTATAAGCCCATAGCACAATACCACATCGACCTATCAAAGAAAACAAATGCAGATGCAAGGTGGAATAATCCCATCACATATGCAATTATGCATACAGTAAGAACAAAAATTACTGGATCCACTGAGAACATGAGCTGCAAATAACATAGGAAAGTGGGTTATCATAATTTGAACTAACACAGTAGAGTGATGCAGATATGGAAAGAGACTCACATAGCGATGGAACATCTCGACAGCCTTCTCAGCCTCCTCAACAGTGCTCATGGTGACAAATCCAAATCCACGACTCCGATCCGTTTCTCTGTTGTAAATGACCTGAGTACACACAAGGTTCATTCAATTCGTTCACAATGCATATCCTAATATTTGGTGTGTAATAACTGCGCCCATATGATTCAGAAGATGGTATCATTCAACTCATTTGAGTAGTTTCGCATATGAAAGAGAGCGGCAAAAGGTTGAGACCTCGGAAACCTCGACGACGCCGGCCTGGTCGAAGAGCTGGGCGAGGCGCTCGCTGTCCATGTCGTAGGGTAGGTTCCCGACGTAGACCTTGGCCTCCTCGGGCGGCTCGACGTACTCGCCCACCTCCTCCACGTCCTCCGCGACTTCCGCGGAGGACTCGACGGGGGGCTGCTCCTCGTCCTCCTCCTCAGCCTCAGCCTCAGCCTCGGCCTCCGGCGTGTAGGCCTCCTCCGGAACGTCGGGGTCCTCGTCGGGGGCGGCGGCAGGGTCGGCAAAGTCGAGTGCGGCGGCGGGGGAATCGAAGGAGTCGGAGGCGGCGAGCGGCGCGAGGGGGAGGCGGCGGGTGGAGCGGAGGCGGCGGGCGGCGGGAGGGGCGAGGAGGAGGAGGAGGAATGGGGAGGCGGGGGAGGGCTTGGGGAGGAAGGCGGGGGAGCGGAGGGACATGGCGATGGAGGAGCGCGCCGCAGCCATGGACATGGTCATGGTGGTGGAGTGGAGGAGGGAGAGAGAGAGGGATAAGGGGAGCGATGGAGACGTTGGCCGAGGAGGGGGGAGAGGAGGATTACAAGCTCGCTCGCTGGCTTGGCTTGTTTGTTATGATATTTTTGCCTTCCTTCCTTGTTCTTCTCCTCTCGCTTCTCTCTTTCCTTATCCCCAACTTTATGGGCTCCCGTTTACGTCGTCTATGGCTGTATGTATGGGCCGTACGTTATTAATTATAAATAATAATTCCACAAAGTATATGCACCGTTCTATGATTATGATTGTGGAGATATTCTCCAACTGATTTGACATGGCATCTTTAAAAACAAGAATCTGCCATGGCCGTAGGATCTGTTTCAACAAATTTGTCACAATCTAATCTAAGTAAATAAACTGAAAACCCTAGCTTTTTTTTTCTGAACGGTGAGCTGTTTCTCTATTGAGCTTCCAAGAGAGCCTTAGCAATGAACTAATGATATATATATATATATAGGTACAAATAGCAGACTTGCTGCACCGCCACTGGGTAAATAAAAGGTTTACAGTGGCCCTACAGACTGTCGGCTCTGAAACTAATCCAAGCTCTACCTTCGCTCCACTCTACATCCCTCTGCTCCCTGCCCTGCCCTGCGTGCATTTGCATCATACAAACCGTGCAAACATTTCTTCATCAGTTCAGTTCAATTCCCAGGAACTAAGGAAGTAGGGTGAATGATCATCAGTAAGCAACCTGTCATGGAAAATTAATAAGTAGCAGTATAAACAGATCGTGCAGGGGGAGGAGGAACAGTCATCCATGCAGGCGCCTCTGCAGCGAGATCGCTGAAACACCGCGTCATGAGTCAATAATAATTCAGAACCGACGACAGCTTCAGTTATCTGTGTCAGATATACAAACCTGATCCTTTTGCTGATTATTGCTGCGTACTGGCTCGGTATCTTCTTCAGAGCTTCTAACGCAAATCGCTCCTCCTTCTCGGCTTCTGGCATGTCTCTCGACATTATTTTCGTGAAGTCCACAAACTGCAAAGACCAAACTGGTTAAGTTGATGAGAAAATCCTCCCAACTAAATTGACATTGTGATGACTAACAAATACCTGGAAATTGTCAAACAGCTGTTGGTTCTCTTGACAATGCATCAGCTGCTCATCCGATGGACCATCACCCACTCCGACAAGGACGATAGAAAGAGGGAAATGACTGTACAAACCAACCATGTGGCAGAAACCACATAACTTGTGTGTTTTAAAAGTACAGTCTTGTATTTCAAAATTACAGTGATTCGCACCTTATATATTTTTAGTTACTGTTTATTTATTATTCATGTTCAATTAGTTAGAGATTACAATTCAGAAACATCTAATCTAATTAGAGTTTCCAGTATGTACCTGGCCCGTACAAGAGCCTGAAGAGTCCTTTCTTCTAGATAGTTTTCGTCTCGATTGCTCGCAGAGTTAGTACAAGAACATCTTGGAACCTGAGGTGGCATGAGTAAGATACAAGGATGAAAAGGGAGAAAAAAATAACTAGTGGAGGAAATAAACTGTCAAACAAGATTCTGAAAGAACAGAGACTTCATGTCAGACAATCATAGATAGAGAATGGAAGTAGTTGTAGCCACAGAAATGGCATACCTGCCCATCGGCTATTATCAGTAGGATATGATACTGGTAGCCGGAGTCTTGAGTTATTCGCATTGCAGTTTCTATAATTGGAGCTAAAGATGTCGGGCCTAAACGTCAACTCATCAGTAATTTTTCTGAAGAATGAACTCATCATCAGTTAGCAAGATAGAACACCTGACAGCAGGACATGTGGAGTGATTTCTCTGTATCTCCTTAGCACTTCAGGAACACCGTTGCAGCAATGTCGCCTGTCCGAGTAGAAGCTGAAGACGTTTCGGTCGTGCGTCGATGCTGAAAGCAGAAGCAAATGAATGAGCAATTATAATCGCATTTCATTTCTGAACAGAGAAATGCAGAGAGAAAGAAGACGATGGACAAAGCTTTGCTTACTGTCCCCAAATCCAAAGCATGGTATCATGTTATCTTCGTCAAACGCCGAGAAGGTATTGCCGATGATACTAATCGCTTGCTCGTAAGGATTCAGGGTCTCCTCCGAAATGTGATGCAGGCTTCTCCCGTTGAAACATGTTTTCCCTTAAAATTTTCACCCATTAAATCAGTAACTTTTGTGTCATGCACCATGACGATAGTCAACATTGCAATCTCGGTTCTTGGGAGCTATAAATTCATACCTGTCCATTCGTTGCTTTTGGTGAAATCGACTCCAATTATAAGATTGGATGACTCGAGACCGACCTTTTCAAGAGCTACCTTAACCTGCATAGAGAGACAGAGAGATCAGAAAGAATACACTGAGTTACTGCCTGAAGTGACAAATTATTCAAGTCAAGTCCAAGAAATGATCATGCAAAGAGCAAGAGAACTGACCTGATCCAAGGTATCACAGCTCTGCGGATCCCAGTAGTTGCTGCTCCTCGGGTCGCCGACCTCATCTCCCTTCACGCGTACGGTCCAAGAAAAAATGGTCCAGAACATAAGCAAGAAAGTACAAAAGATCATCTCGATTCCCAAAGAAGACTGAAGAAAGCTGAAGAGCTCAGTGCAGTGCAAGACGCGGGAGTTTCTTCACAGTCGCATGGTGTTCTTTTATATGCAGAGACGAGGAAGCGAACAGCTGAAGCCAAAGGCGAGCGATTGGTCGGTCGGAACGAAGCTTCACGGCAACGACTCCGTTGATTTTGAGGGTTAAGAAATAGAATAAGAATGGCAAGAAACGCGCAAATGTTATCGCATAACACGCTGAAACAGTAGTAGTGGATAACCAGATGATTGTGGTGGTTGCATTTTTCGTTCAGATAAGCGCAGCTGCCAGTATCGACGAAATCTCTCGCAACCAGTGTCATCTCCAGCTTTAGCATCACCAAATGAATATGGTGGTGGCAGGCCAAAATGGCAGCGAAATTGGCGTTAGCTCATACCTGAGAAAGAAGAATAAATATAGGACACTTGCAAGTATGGTGGGTTGTTGGAATATGCTTTGCTCTTGCTGCTGGTTGGTTGGTTTCATGGGGTTCAGACAGCACGTAATTCAGCTAACAGCAATACTAGTTACATGGTATCCATATAATATGAATTAAAATCACCGGAATTTGCATAACATTTTAGCTTGACGAGGAGAAGAGTAAGAAAAGAAAGGAAGGCAATCCGCGTGCAGTGAGACGGTCGGGACGACGACTTGGCCCTGATGAGTGATGAGACGAGTGACCGTGCGCTCCATGCTAGCTACAAAATGTCTTGCATAAACTGTCAATTCCGAAAGAAAAAAGGAAGAAGAAACCAGCACAAGTGATCTCAGTGTTCTATTACAACCGCAGCATTATATCTGATATCGCAGACATAATGGGCTCCATCGTTTCGCAGTTGCAACTGCTTATAAGCCAAATTTTAAACTTTAAAACTTAATTTTGAATTTGATTTTATTATTTTTTTCAGCGTGGTTTATTTTGCACATTTCGTTTTTGAGTCGCTATGGACAAGTAATAAAAGTTTTACCTATAAATTATTTTTCGTTTGCAAAAACGCTATTTCTCTAAAAAGCGAAACTGAGGGGGCGAATATGATCTTGCATTATAAGACTATCACCTCTACGAAGATACACTGTATGTTAGTACTTATGCCCTTTTTGCTTCGGCTTATAGACCGACCTTTAAGCTAAAAATCATAAAACTAAACAAATAAGCAGCTTTTTCATTTGACATGGGAGTTGTGTTTCATTTGCTGCCTGCGTGTTGACGAATATATAGCTTGTTTCGACGTACGACGGCTGCCACCACATTCCGAGTAGACCCACGTATACACCTGCCTCCACGGATATATGACATGGTAATTTGTCCTTGTTGGCGTGGATATATATATGGTCGTCACCTCGCCCAAAACCTGCACGTACGTTTTCTCGTTGGGGTGTTTGGTCAGAGAACGTCACATCAGACGTTTGATTGGATGTCGGAAGAAGTTTTGGATATAAATAAAAAAATGAATTTTACAGCTCGTTTAAGAAACCATGAGACGAATCTTTTAAGCCTAATTAATCTGTCATTAACACATATAGGTTACTGTAGCACTTGTGGCTAATTATGGACTAATTAGACTTAAAAGATTCGTAACACGATTTCTCACGTAACTATGTAATTAGTTTTTTGTTTTATCTATGTTTAATGTTTTTTTACGTGTCTAAAAATTTTATATTCTTGAATGAAAATTTTTGGATCTAAAGAGGGTGTTAGCTTATAGTTTATTCCACCCAAGACAAAATGCCTTCATCGTCGGCGGGGCACCAATACCGACCTTCCCCTGTAGTCACGCGACATGTACGACAAGGACAATTAAACAAAGTAACGTAGGCCCCGTTCGTTATCCCTCTAACCTAGATTTTCTCATTCTTAGACGCACGTAGAACTGTTAAACGATATGTTTTTACAAAAGCTTTCTATACAAAAGTAACTTTAGAAATTTAGATAGATTTATTTCTTAAATGTTTTATAGTTAATAATTAATTAAACATATGTTAATCTACTACCGTGTTTTTTGCGCCGGTTAGCAACCGGCCAGCCGAAAGCAGTCTCGGACACTTTTGAGAGAGCACATAACTATTTTTTTTTCACGCACCTGCTTTCCGAACTGTTTTTGCTAAAAATATTTATATAAAAGCAGATTATCCATTTTTATAGTTTATAATAGCTAACACTTAATTAATTACATGCTACTTACTAATTGTTCGTCGTTTTGCGTGCGCCATTAATTCCAAACCTTAACCCCCTCCTCGGGAAGGTCGCGTTCGCGTCGTCGGGGTGCAGGCGTGGGAGTCCATGTGCAAGGCATCGGCGGTGGGGCGGCCTGTGCCGCTTTTGACAAATGCACGTACGCTTTTGTACAAGCTCCGTGTGTTTACAGAAGATGCACCCCCTCTCTCTCCTCCACGGCGGACGTGGCGTGATAAAATCACTCGCCAAGTTGCATTTGTGATTAAGCTTGTGCCCGACCAGCGGGAGTACATGCAGCAGGGCTCCTCGTCGGTGCGCCTCTTTCATGGGAAGGTGTGTGTGGGTGTTCGGCCGCTTTCGTCCGTGACACCCCATAGACGCCACGTAAAAAGAAGAATTGGCCAAAATGACATTTTCCTTTCCTTTTCTCCTCTCGATTTCCAAGTTCCCATATGGGCCTTTGTTAGTGAAGAGGATGACTTGGCCCGTGGCCCGTCTGGATTCCTAGGCCCCTTGTATTGTTATTGTTCTCTGGCATGGTTTAGGAGGCGATTCAGACTTTTATCCAGACCAAAATTTTAGTAACTACCTGTATGTTTGGGACTTTAGAGTTGGTACAAATACAGTCCTACCAACATTAGGCTTGTATCATCAAATATTGGAACGATAAACAGCTCAGGAGGGAACACCTGTGGCAAGAAATGGAAATCTTGACAGCTTGACTATATCCCCCAACCCCAAGTGGTTGATTTTTACAAATTACACCGGCGACATCTAACATCCTCGTGAGTTTGCACAAGCATCAACAATTTTTCCCAACATCTACAGTTTTTTTTATAAAAAAAATCAAACTAAAACGAAATCTCAGATTATCACTTTAGTTTATTTTTAATCCTAAATGGCGTGTAGTTCAATCTGTATAGATATGGCACAGCTATATCAGAGGTTCAGATAGCTCCATCTCGTTGGAGCTTTGCTCTGTCTCCGTCGGTGGTAATCGCACATAGTTCAGCCCCAACCATTGCCATGGCCAGCACATATACCTATGCCCGTTGCGATTGCTCGAGTCCGTTCTGTTGTCTGATTCTTCAAGCTGCTTATTGATCTCTTCCAGTCTCTCCCGCAGCCTGGTAGATCTCATATCCGCTAGTTTCAATGATTTCTCTGCCGCATCACGCGCGGCCATTGCAGCAGCCGCCGTCTCTTCCTTGAACTTCAGTTTGTTCTCTAGCTCCAGCATTGCCTGTTTCGCTTCATCTAATTCCTTACGAAGGGAAGATAGCTGTGCAACAAACCACAGTTAGAACAAGGAAAACTTATAAGCTATCGATTAGAGTTGAGTTCTAGAAGTCTAGAAGAAAGATAAAAAAGGCTGCAATATAAAGAAACAAAAGGGATTCAATGACTCTATATCAATTATCAAGGTCCCCTATAGATTGCTGCGCCCTAACACAGCCACTGCATAACTAATGGGGGATCGGCTACTTCTACTGACGCCACTGATTGCATATAAGCCCTACCTAATAGCTACAGCTACTAGCCATATGTAAAATTCATCTATGATAGCATCTAATTAAGCATTTGATGCTTATCAACTAAAACCCTTTTGGCTTTTAGTATAATTCGGGCCATGTCCTATCTTAACCAGATATTGAAATAGTGCACTGTAAGTATCATTAATTTCCACACCCTAACAAAAAAATGGGTCATGTGAATGCAGCAGCACAGCCATACCAATTCTAGCATGGACCCTACCAGAATATTGATCCAAGTTTCAAAAACATAACTACATCTTTCGGAAAGGACATAACGCTGCTTAATTCCAAAGTCATGTCAGTGTACTAATGGTGTTTTTGCTAAAATGCACAACAGGCACATAACTGATACTCCAATCTCTCAAGGTAAAAACAGCTGCAATATGTCTTGCCTATTATCTCCTTTTCTACACTTTTTGGCCACTTGCTGTCAGCAACCAAAAAGAAGTTGAAACACAGCACAAGGTAGTTTTATGTTGGCAGACAAAAAATGTTTACCATACTATTATATCTTCCAAGCGAAATACTCATCACTCCTATAATGCAACAGCAGTGATGCAAGATGACCAATGTGGATTGACTTATCTCTTTTGTAATGCAACTCATGAAAACATTAATGATACAGTAGCAGAAGAACATGCAAGGTTATTGTCCTATGAAGCATGATTGTAACCAAACACCTGAGTTTCGAACTCTTGTTCAATCGCTTTACCAGCTTCAGCCTCTTCCTCTGCTGCCATCTTCCATCTTTTGATCTCCTCTTCAGCAGCTGTTACATCCATCATCAGGCCCTCAACCTTAAGAGTGTACATTGCGTGGTTAGTCATTGGCATATACAGGTATCAGCGCCAAATCATTTGATCAAGAAAGGTGTGGTGACTAGTAAACCTAAAAAGAATAGAATTAGAAAATTACACTTTCATTTGCCACCCTTTCCTTCTCTTCAAGATGCTTTATTTGCTTCCTTAGTTGGTAGATCTCTTTTTCTTGCCCTTCCAGTCTTGTTCGAAGTAGACCAGACTCCGCCCTTGAAACAAGCAAAGCACATAATTAGGATGGTTTTAAAAGAATAATTATTAGAATCTGTGATCGGGCTGGACTAAGCTTATGATATTTTCTTTTAAAAAAAATGCAGTAGGTGATAAGTGATAACATTGGCACATTGCAGTTCAGTTGTCCATATTGAGATACCAAGAATTTTGCATCTCTCAATAAGCCATTGTAAATCATACATATTGTTGTTTCTTACACACAACTTCCAAAGACAAATACTTCGGACCATATGGCTAGTTCAAAGCAAACATAATGTTTGGCCTTTTAGATTCACTATTGTTACTAAGTTTAACAGGCAGCACAAAAGAAAAACAAAGGTTAAGTAAGGTTCTTCCTACCCCTTGAAGGCTAGAATTAGACTTATGGTGCACTGGGAGTAAATATAACACAAACTCATCAATGGAGATAGCTACCTTAGTGCTTCAACAAGATGTTGCAGCTCAACAATCTTAACCTGGGATTCCTTCATGCTATTCTCCAATGCACCTGCCTGCAACATTGATTGCATGATAGATAATTTAGTGTACCAGATTGAGTGGTCCATGTATTTGCAGCATCACACGAATTAAAGCTCTTACCAAGGTATAGACTTCATCTTTCTCCATGCTTCCTGGCCTGTGCTCCCTGCGCTCTTTGAGTCCTACCTCAATCCCAGCCTCTCTTAATCCATCCTCTGCAACCTTGAGCGCCTCACTGGTGTTTGATTGCAGCGCGCTGCGGAGCAATACCCCAATGTGCTCTTTCTCCCGCATTAGCTCGTCCACCCTCGCTTCTAAAGATGTCACCTTGTTTTCCCTATTATCAACCCATGCCCCAACCTTGTGCAGGGCCGTGGCGGCGAGATCATATGCCATCTTCGTCCCTTCGAGGGACACCTTGAGGCTCTCCTCCACATCCGTCTCCTTCCACACGAACACAGAGTCGGAGAGCGCACTCGCTGCGTCCGCGTCCACTAGCTTGACTATCTCACGTATTTCGTCGTATACCTTGGAGGCGCAGCCGATCTGCTCGGCAAGCACGGGCCTCTGCGCGTCCAGCTTGCCCTCCAAGAAGGCGAGCTTGTCTCGCAGGTCGGAGATCTCGGCCTCCTTCTGAGACAAGGAGCTGGAGAGGGACTCGCACTCGGCGGACCTGGCCGCGACCGACGCCTCGAGCTCGGAGACCTCGATCGCGATCTGGTAGTTGCGGTGGTCCATCTGCTCGCGCGCCCGGTCGCGGTCGCGGTTGGCGGCGTCGATCTGGGAGAGGAGGTCATCGACGATGTCGTTGGCGCGCTTGAGGACACCGTAGGCGAGGGCGGGGAGGCCAGAGGAGTACTTGTGGGAGGTGGGTAGCGGGGCCGGGGCGGCGGAGGGGGAGGCCTTGGCGGAGATCCTCTCGAAGCCGGAGGAGAGCATGGAGGAGGCGGTGGAGGCCTCGGCCTGGAGCGCTGCGTGCGCGCGGGAGGCCGCGGCGGCCTCGTTGGTGAGGTCGTCGCGCTTGCGGAGGACGTCCTGGGCGAAGGCCTTGAGGCGGCTGAGGCGGGTCTCGGAGTCGGCGAGGGACTCCTCGGCCTTGCGGCGGAGGCGGCGCTCCTCCTCCAGCTCGGCGGCCAGGTCCCGGGCATGGGATTGGGGTTGCGATTGCGATGGGGGTTGGGGTGGGGCTTTGAGGGAGGATGAGGAGGTGGAGGGAGGGGGCGGGAGAGGGTCCTCGTCGACGTCGGAGAGGGCGGCGTCGCCGTCGTCCGCCATGGGGTCGAGGGAGCTGGGTTTCGTCGGCCTCGCCGGTTGGGAGTTGGACCGATGCGACGGCAGGGCCGGCCTCCCTCGCTCGAGAGAGGGCCCTTCTTGCTTGGGTTAACTTCACGCGGGGTGCGGTAGCTACTTCTATTTGCATTATAAAAAAAACATATATTTAAAACCTTTCTTTACCTGCCGATTTCAATAAAAATTGTCGAATTTACTTGCGCCTGCGTTTTTCAGATGGGTTTAATTTGTCGTAAGCCCGGTTTATTAGCCCTGTTTAGTGGAGATAAAATGACAAAATAAATTGAAATATGGAAATAATTGGGAAGACAAATAATAATATGATAATGTTAAAATTAAATAATTAGATGACAGTGTTTAAATCAAATAATATTAAATAATAATATGATAGTGTTAAAATTAAATAATTAGATGATATTATTATTTGTCTTACCAATTACTTTCAATATTCAATTTATTTTTTGATTTTATCTCCACTAAATAGGGCTAATAAATCGGTAGCGCATAGTTGTTCAATAGGGGTAGATGGCTAATTTTGCGCGTCCACTCCGTATTGACATGCACACGTGACGTGCATAAAGTGATAAAAAAATAAAAATATTTCTCTCTCCAATGGCAAGATAATAAGTGTAATTCTAAAAGGGTATTTGGCTAATTGCTAATCTAAAAGTGACAAATCATTAAATTACTCCAACATTTAGAGAGGGAGGAAGCATTTGAAAGTGGTGAAAAGTGCCGCAGAACCAAAATTTTTATTTTTATTAATTTACCAGAAAGCCCTTTCTCCCCTCCGCCTCTCTCTTCTTCCCCTCCCACTCCCACTCCGCCGTCTGTAAAACAACCTTTTTTTCTTGCTCCCTGCAGCAGTTCGCTCCTCCCCCTCCTAAACCCCTCCTCCGTGTTCTAGCTAGGGTTCTAGGCTCTAGGACTAGGGGCGTCACGCCCGCGATGGCCTCGCCGTCGGCCGCCGCGGCGGTGGCGGCAGCAGTTCTGCTGGCGGCGGCTGCGGCTGCTGCTTCTCCGGCGGGTGGCCCCCACATGGCAGACCTGAGCGTGCTCCTGCCCCCGCGGATGACCAAGCCCGTCGAGCACCGCCTCATCGGCGGGGACGGCTGCTTCACCTGGTATACATGCTTGCTTCCGCAGCTCTCCCCCAACTCCCGCCCCCCCTTTTTCGGTCACGCCCGGTGCTTGCTTGAAATGTCTGATCGCTTGCTGTGTCGCGATGCGGCCGCATATTTATCGCGGTGTTCTATGGGATCGAACCCAAGTGCTGTCTTCTCTGAAGTTAGTGGCTAGTGGTGGTTTTTGTGCCGCCATTACTTACCATTACGCGATACGGTTGTGCTGATGCTATGGCATTGCCCAGTCAGTCCGATTTTTATGGTTTGGAACTGAACTCATGCCCTTTTGCTTGCTGTGTTCTGGCACCGCCTTTGATTAGTTAGGACTGACTGCAGTAAGGAAAATGACATGCATGCCTTCACATTATGGCCTTATTTCATTGAGTGTGTCTGTGCTTGGTTGCTTTACCCTTGCTGAATGGATTTCAATCAGGGTGGTCGTCTGCTACTTGTTTGAAATCTGTACCTCATCTGTGCGTGAATTTCTGTCATGTTTTTCACGGTGAAACAATAAACTGAAAGAAGAAATCAGCTAATGCTCAACTAGTTCTGGGACCATGCTCCTGTCTTTTAACATTGTTGTTTCCTCTGTTTCACAATGTGATGAGGTTAATGTGCTTATTTATTTTCTATGTATACAGGGCATGGGATCACCATGATATTATTTCAGTTAAACCAGAGTATAACGACAGCAGCAGATGCTCAACTAGTGCTCGTTTGGCATCAATTGCACCTTACACTGGAAGGAAGGAAACTTCTGTCTATGCCACCGATGTTATTAGTGGAATCACAATACATTGCAAAGTTTTTGTTGACAAAATCTCCCGGATCAGGATTTTCCATCATGCTGTTAAAATTGACCTAGATGAAGTTGCCACATTGCGTGTTCATGCCTTTGATGATGAAGGTAATTCATATAGCCTTCCATGTTTGCAAGCAGCTATTTGCCGTAGTTTATTTCTTTAAGGTTTTCTATCTTATTTGGAGGATCTCTTGTTATAGAAAGTTCCATTAGGTTTCCCACCTCCACTAACTCCTACTTGTAACTTTGATACTGCCTTTCATTTGTCAAATTAGCTCATACTATGCTTATGGATCATCACTGTTCTTACTGTTTGCCGTATCATTGTAAACTCCTACATATTCTTGAACTCAAGTGTGCAAAACATTGGGATTATTGATACCATCCCTGTCCTTTACCATTTTTCTTGCATTGGTTCTCTACCGTAACTGATTCTTTTCCTTAGCCTAGAAACTTTCGACTGAAATAGTCAATAGCATAGTTTCTCTAGTACTTCATTGGATTAATTCTTCTAATAGTTGCTCAATCCACTTATCTCATTGCAACTTAGTTTGTTTCCTTTTGGTTCAGACAATGTGTTTTCATCATTGGTGGGGTTACAGTTCCTATGGCAGCTTACCCCGAGGTTGCATGATACCAATAACCATCATCTGGTTCATATTCCATTGAAAGAAACACATTTAAGTGACTGCAGTGGCTTTTGTGGTGACATGAATATACGATTTGAGCTTGAAGACAGGGTATGTATGTCTGTCTATAAATATAACATCATTTTTCAATCAACTTTACCAATAATCAGTTACATAAAAATGCATATTGTGAAACTCTTTTGTGATACCTTTTGCAGAATCTTGGTTCAGATTTATTTGTGGTCAAGGGTATTGAGATTGGCCAAGAGGTTGTTAACTCTCAGTTATTTGAACCGCAATTTGAACATGTAGTTGATACAATCACTTTAACTGTTGCTGAAGCTATGTCACTAGAGCCTCCTTCACCAGTCCTTGTCACTGTCGGTGCTATGGTAAAGTTCAAACTCAAGATTTTTCGACAAAAAATTCCCCAAGGTACTTTCTCAAACAGATTGAGTTCTGTTCATCACACACCAAATTCTCTAAATATAGACACCAACTTTATCATTCGACAGAAAGTTGAACATCAGGGTTACACGACTCATGTTATATATTAAAGCAATAAAAAAAAGGAAGCACAACTAGCAAATTATGCTATGGTTTACAGGGAAATGGTTTGTGCAAACTATATGGATTTCTTATTTATTGATTCCACTATTAGAATCTATCTGCCTGTAATCCTTTATTTCGCCTGCAGCAGAAAACTAACAAATCCTCTCCCTTGCTTCTTTTTCACCAGTGGTTAATTTACCATCACAGCATCACCATTGGCATGTGACAAACTCTTCTGTGGCCCAAGTGGATAGTTCCTTGGGTGTGTTACATGCTTTGAGTTTGGGATTTACTGACATTGTTGTTGAAGACACAAGGGTTTCTGGCCACACACAAGTATCATCCCTACATGTTGTTATTCCACAAGCACTTTTCCTTTATCTAGTTCCGGTTATGGACAATTCTGCTCATTTTCATGAGATAACAAGTATTCCATCTTCAGAAGTTTGGTATGTCTTTCCTGGACAAAAATACATGGTCCTTTCTAAAGCTTTTGCTGAGGGATTTGATTTCAAGGAGATGTTAATTACTGAGGTACCGTTCATCCTATTTACCTGGTTTCTTGTCTTTGCTCCATTTATTTTCTGATGCATCATGTAACATGTAATGTTGGAATTAGGATCAAAATCTTCTATACATTTATTTTCAAGCATCACAAAAACCCAAAGGACACATAGATGCATTTGAATACACTTGCAGTGCTGTGTTAGTGATTACCTGCATATCTTTTAACTACCGTTTTACATTAAGTTTGGTAATCTATACTATTTGTCTTTAGTTCCCATTCATATCTACATTGGCATGTGAATCTATTGTCAAGATGCTCATGCATGGTAAATTCTTCTGCTGTATATATACAGCTTTGTTCACTTGGTTGTTCTATGACATAAAAAAAGTGAGCTATGGATGTGGGAAAATTCCCCTATCTTGAGAAAATGAAACTAATATTCCAAGTTTAAAGAACTTTGATTATGGGTCTAATGTTTCTTCGTGCAGACGAGACATTATCTACATGGGATGTTGTTCTGTTTATTTAATAGCTTTATTTTTCTTGTTAGGAAAATGATCTTAAATTGGCGAGCAGTACCATGGAATTCTGGAACTTATCGCAGGTTCCAGACAGTTCTGCACGGTCCTACGAAGTGCAAACTTCTAGTTTGCTAACTCCCGTTTCCCAGGGAAAAGGATACTTAGATGCTTCTTTAACGTACCGAACAGAGACATCTGGACCAGCAAAGGTACTGCATTACATGCTCATGTGCTAGGTCATTTCTTTTCTTGGTAGTACTTGTATGTAATGTTTGTTAGGTTGGTGTTAGCATTTATAAACCATCATAGTTTGCTGATTGACACATTTCATGCTAGGTTCTCAAGCTTCAACAAGAAGTTAATGTATGCAGTAAAGTGAAGGCCATATGGGATGAAGAAATGGATAATTCCAGAATTATCCACCTTCCCTGGGTTCCTGGACCTTATCAGGAAGTTCAACTGAAGGCAGTTGGAGGTTGATTGTTGTGATGCCTTAATACTTTTGACGCACCTTTGGATTGTAATTTGAGTTGACTAGTCTTATCTTGTGTTTAACTGAAGGTTGTGGTAAGATGCTGGAGGACTACAAGCTATCTTCCTCTGATGAAACTGTTGCTTCCGTGTCTGACTCACTGATCGTGCGCGCAAAAAAGCCTGGTCGGGCTGTCATCAAAGTAGTTTCTGTTTTTGACGCTTTGAATTTTGATGAGGTATGCTGATATGTAATCTCCTGATATCCTTTTGTTGTTCCTCTCTTTACTGAGCTCCTTATCTGTAATCAACTTGATTCAAAAATATAAGCTGAAGTTTGATGAATTTGCAAACACTCAACTACCTCTTTTCTGCAAGATTTGAAGAGCGATGCCACTAGCAAGACTATTTAATTATTTCATTTGCCACTAGCACTAAGCTACTTTGTGATCTATTAGGCTTATATACTTTTTGGACCAATAACTTAAACTTCAGAATGAATCCTTTTGCCTTTCTTTCCAACTCGTTTTTGTACAATTCACCTGCCTGGGGTGATGGATTTTATCTGAAGTCCTGTTTATTAGCAATTATAGGTTATACGAGTCTTACATAACTGGAAAGAAATTGCTTCTTACATGCAAATATAGTAATATACTGCCATACATTTAACCTAAATAAAGTGGAAAACCAATTATATTTATAGGCTTATAAATGATGGAAAAAAGACTATCTTGCATGATTCTTTATTCCTCATGGTATATCCTGATGTGCATCTTAATTTTACCACTTTTCTCTAGCAAAATATTCACTTGAAGCCTTTTCTTCTATATAACTATCTTGCCGGATGAGTCTGATCACATTAAATGGAAATTTGCATCTTATTAGGTGTCAGTTCACCTTTGTTGGGTTGCCATATGCGATGCTACCATGTATTTGCACTAGGAAATCTGCAAAAACTGTACATTTGCATGTGGTTTGTTGTATCACTTATGCATGCACTCAGCACTCACGTGATCAAATTGCTGCTTATTCATATGTTCTACCCTCTCCACTCCAAAACATAAGCATTTCTAGGTTGTTTAGCAAAGATTATGGTTGACACGAAAAGCCTATGGTGCCCTTCAATAAATGAGATGTAGGCTGTGTTCTTTTGCTGGGTAAGGAACCGACACGTAAAACGTAGCAGAGGATTAATATATGATTAATTATTAGCTATAAAAAACTTGAAACATATATATTTATATTATTTTATAGAGCAACTTTCTTATAGATTTTTTTTTGCAAAAAACATACGTTTAGCAGTTTGGGAAGCGTGCTTGCGGAAATGAGAGAATATAGGTTAGTAACCAGGGTAGAAGAACTTGTAAGTAGTTGGGAGTGTGATGGTGGTTGGGGGTAAGATGGGGAGAATTAAAATAAAGGGTGGTAGATGGGAGAAGAATTATTATAGGAATGCTTATATTTTGGTACAAATTTCAAATGCTAAGTGCTTATATTCTGAAATGGAGGGAGTATATTTTTGTTTACATGTAAATTTATTATGGGTGGCATTTTGGGCTGATTTAGTAATGCCAAAATTTTGGCAGTATCTTTGGTTTGTTACCAAGGGACTTTTAGAAATTGGGTTTTTTGCCCAACTTTACCAAAACTTTGGTAAACGCTCATGAAGATCTCTTGTTGGTCTTTGTAATGCCAAAGTTTTTTTAGCGTTAGGTTGCCTACCCTTTATTTCATGCTTATGTGGGTTCTTTTCTCTTACTTTATTTTTCAAGTTCACTATCGACTGTATCACCTTACCCTTCCATCCGTGCAAATTTCTTTCACTTATGTCAGCTCATTGGGTTTGATTGATCATGCAGGTCACTGTTGAAGTATCCACTCCTTCAGCATTGTCTATCTTGCCAAACTTTCCTGTTGAGGTGCCTGTTGGAACAGAGCTTCAAGCTGCTGTGACGTTGAAAACATCTAACGGTGACTAGCATGTCCTGGATTGGTTATTATTTCCCTTATGAAATAGATAAATTTAGCATGTAGCATGCATTCTACAAAAATGATATATGAATGCTGAACTACCTTGCATTGACTTTCCTAACAGCCCCTCATGCTCTATTCTATCTTACTAAGGATGTGTTCTTTTATGCTGAATAACTGAATGATTTTGTGTAACCATTCAAGGGTACAAACAAATGAATTAATAAAATTGAAAGAATGTTTTTAAGTAGTTATCTAAAAAAAACATATCTAGAAAGCTTTTGCGAAGATGGCACAGTTTAGGAGTTTTAAAAGCGTGTGCATTAATCCATTGAACCCATTCATGCAAAAAGAACACACCCTAATTCCTCTCATATACTCAGATCTCTCCAACTAACCCCTCATACTATTTTCTTAGTGGCACTCCTTGAAATTCAAATAGACTGTTTTGCTGCCTTAAACTGAAAAGAAACATATATTTTGTGACAAGAAACATAAGCTATAGTTTCTTTCTATGTTTTAACTACTAAACTCACTTTCTTTGTTCTGAAAATTGTCTTGTTCATTCCAATAACTACTCCTATTATTTCTGCAGGACACACGTTCGTGCGATGTGATTGCCTTAATGCTTTTATAAGGTGGAGCCTAATATCTGAGAATGAACCTTTTGAAGTTGTTGGCACAGATGTCGCTTTGAGCATCGAATCCTTAAAGCATCGTTCTGGTTCTTGGGCACAATATGGCAACCCTTGTGCTTGGGTATCTCTAAATGCATCATCTGCTGGTCAAGCCACAGTAGTCGCATCGTTTTCCTTTGATTCTGAGATGTTTAGTGGACCTATTTTTCTTAAGGCCACTTCAAAAATATCTGCATATTATCCTCTTGTGGTACTTCAAGCAGGAAATGGAAACCGATTTGGTGGCTATTGGGTTGACTTATCTAGAATACAAAGTGGAATTCAAAATACCCCCAAAGAGTTGTACTTAGTTCCTGGATCAACCATGGATGTATTTCTCTCTGGAGGGCCAGAACAGTGGGACCAACTGGTTGATTTTGTTGAAACTGTTGATATTATTGGTGAATCAAAAAAATATATTGATAGTTCTACTGCTGTGCAAAAATTATCGAGTAGACTATACCGTATATCCTGCCAAAGCAAACGGAACTTTGTAAGTACTTTGAATGCAAGTTTCAAGTTTGAAAAATCCAGTCCATTCCTGTCAACAGTTATCTTCACATATGTTTACAATTATGCAGTACGATATGTTGTTTTAAATTCTAGCACATTGCTTCCATAAATTTGTTCAATTTATTGTACTTCTGTAGAAACTGCTGTTTTCACGTGGAAACATGATTGGAAAAGATCATCCTGTCCCTGCTGTAGCACAATCAGAACTGGCAATTGTTTGTGACTTTCCGTTTGCCATAACATTGATCGCGAATGAAAATGGTACAATATGTTTCATAAATTACACGTCTATGATGAAAATATTATGCTGTCTCCGTTCTGTAAAACTCATTAGATATCATATTTTACACTTGAACAGAAAGCCGACTTGATATTTTGGAAGCTGCAAGCAGAGCTGAACGTAGACACAATAGACTGCAGGCATCACCTGTTGTAATCTCAAATGGAAGAAACATGCGTCTAGCTGCTGCTGGTGTACATGAAAATGGAAGATTTTTTGCCAATTCCTCTTCTCTTTGCCTGAGTTGGGAGGTCACTGAATGTGAAGGACTTGCCTACTTGGACGAATACAAAGATGATAACATGTTAGACGACTCATCCTGGGAGAGATTTCTTGTCCTCCAGAATTCTACTGGAATGGTCAGTACTGTTTGTATCACAGACTGTCCATGCACTCCAAAATTGTTTCGGAATTCGTTTTTTACATCATTATTTACATGCTTTCTGTTATCTTCATTTGCCATAATCTGCTCGCACACATGTGAGCTCACTGATATTAAGCTAGGTATGCGAACAATACTGTTGATCATGCAAGCCATTCCATGGTTGTATATAGCAATTAAAATATTAGTGTATTGTGGAACCTGGACATTTCATTAAGAATTTTATGGCCATTTTTGGCTTAAAAATTTCTCTCTTTTAACTATATTAAAATTTGAACTTCTAGTGCACTGTCCGCGCTACAGTCATAGGCTTTTCTTCAAAAGTGGATGGCCGAACCCGGGAAGGAGAGCACATGTTTATTCAAAGTGCGCGTGATGCTCTCACCGATGCTATTCAGTTGCAGGTAATCAGATTTGATTTATTCTGAGCTAATTACACTTTTATTGATTTTGGTATAGCTTCCATCTTAATCCTTATGGACTTTGAACAGATTGTTTCTTCCTTACGAGTGACTCCGCATTATGTCTTGATGGTTTTCCATCCAGAAGCACAGGTATGTAACTGCAACTATTTATAATTCCTTTGCATGATCCTACTTATAAGTAAATCACCTTTTCTATTTCTGTTTAATTTATCTGTACCAGGAAACCTTAGCTGTCAGTGGTGGAACATGCTTCCTGGATGCCTCTAGCAATGATACACAGGTGGTACAAATACTTCAACATCCAGGAAAGGCACTATGTTCTCAGTTGATTCTTGGTACTAGAGGCTTGGGCACTGCTACGGTTACAATCCAGGACGTTGGCCTTTCTCCTAGAGCATTAACCGACTCTTTGGTACTTTCTTCTCAATTTTCTTAATGTTCCATATTTCAGTTATGGGAAGTTGTGAACTAAGTGCCTTTTATCTGTTCTTATTGCCTCCCCACAGATATGTCCATGCCTGTCATCCATCTCATCTTTATTTTATCATTTCTCTTGTGATGATGAAAACTTTTGTTATATACCTGTTGTTTTCGATGGACAGATTAACTCATCAAATTGTATCAGTCTCTTACAAATACAGTTGTATTGATTTTCCTTTTAGTCCATTGCACTTAACTGACAATAGCTTGCATGATGGCAGGTTAGAGTTGCAAATGTTGACTGGATTAAGATAAATTCAGAAGAGCACATCAGCCTTATGGTATGGAGATATGCTTTCCTCTCTTGGGCTCTGTTTCGTCGTCAGATGCTAAATCTTTGGGTTATTATTTCATTTTTCTTGTTCCATTTATAGGAAGGAAGCATAGAAGATTTTCATATCTCAGCTGGAACGCAAGATGGACAAATCTTTAGAGATTCTCAGGTCCTTCCTGTGCCTCCATGCTCTTGTACTTCAGATATTTCCCCAATAATTGCATGTATTAGTGTTGTCTTGGTATTCTTTATTGTGAAAATTTTAATGTATTTCCATTTGGTCACCCTTTATGATAAATTCCTGCAAATTTCCATGGAACCTTAGCTGTTGGTTGTGTTAATATGTTTCCTCTTTGCTTCTAAAGTCCTGTATTGGATTAACTTAACCAAATCCATTATTGTATCTCTATTTCAAACTATCTTCTTGGTACTGAAGGAATAAGTCTTGGGCTGTTTGGTCTTGGTCTTGTGGTGTCCTACCCACCCTTGTTTTTCAGCTTTTAGTTGCTAGGACAGCATCTAGGACAGGTTGTTAGGATGCTCTAGGACAGGTGGTTAGGATGCTCTAGGACAGGTTGTTGAGATGCTCTAGGACAGCATCTTTTAGACTAGTAGGCAGCTATAAATATGTATCCAACCCTCCCCGGGAAGGGCATGACATTTGGTGATAAGTAAACAGAAAATTGCCCCAAGTTTGAGTGTCATCCTCTCACCAATGAGAGTAACAATAGAGATACTAACATCTGGTATCAGAGCCACACTTTCCTGTAGGTTGAACATCTCTTGCTCCTCCCCTTCCCAAGCTCGAGTGAGCACTCAACCACCATCAACAGCAGCACCACCGGCTGCTCCTCCTTCCCCTTTCCCCTTCCCTTCTCCACGTAGCAACCCCCCGGAGGCGCGCCATGTCCGACGGACAGTCTCGGCGTTCGGGCGCCTCGAGCACACGACGTCAGCAGGACGCCGAACTCGCTGCAGCGCAAGAGCGCAGGCGAGCAGCGGCACAGACCGCAGCAGCAGCAGCAAGGGCAGCAAGGCTGGCAGCAGCGGAGTTGGCGGCGATCAGGGCGGAGGCAGAAGCGGAGGAGGCGGAAGATGCAGCACGTGCGGCGGAGGCTGAGGTTGAGACCTTGCGTAGCAGCATCAACGGCTCCATCGTCGGCGACATCACCGCCGACAGGGACCTTGAGGAGCTGGCGAGAGGAAGGGTGCGGGAGCGGACAATACGGTGGGCAGTAGCCCACCCCCATGGCGGCGGCGGTCCAGGGGACCACGCATCCGCCGACGGCGCCCCAAGCGAGGGCGCGTGCGGCAACGGTAGCCCAGATGGGCGCAGGCGTGCCGGCGGCAACCCAGAGAACACACGCCGCGGCGGCTACCCTCCCGGTGATGGCGGCCGGATCTACGGAGAGCGCGGCCCTCACAGGCAGCGCGACTCTCCCTCCCCTGACCGGCGCCATGGCTACCACGGCATCCAAGCGGTGGTCAGGGACTTTGGTCCCGGTGGTGGGTGGCCTACCCTCACCAAGACCAACTACATCGAGTGGGCCGCGGTGATGAGGGTGAGGCTCCAGGTGCGGCACATGTGGGAGGCAGTTCGGTATGGCGACGTCGACTACGATGAAGACCGACGGGCGCTAGACGCCCTCATCGCTGCAGTTCCATCCGAGATGCAGTTTTCCCTTTCGCAAAAGCGGACTGCCAAGGAGGCCTGGGATGCCATCGCTGCGGCACGCATCGGCAGCGATCGCGCCCGCAAGAGCACGCTGCAAGCACTCCGCAAGGAGTGGGAGAACCTGGCCTTCAAGCCAGGTGAGGACATCGATGATTTTGCCCTCCGTCTCAACACTCTGTTGCACAAGATGGTGCAGTACGGCGACGACACCTACAACGAGGAGAGAGCTGTCGAGAAGCTCTTCCGCTGCATCCCAGAGAAGTATAAGCAGATTGCCCGCTCCATCGAGTCTCTGCTGGACCTCTCCACGATGACGATCGAGGAGGCGATTGGTCGCCTCAAGGTCGTCGACGGCGATGAGCCACAGCCCCTCTCCGGGCCCATCACCATTGGCGGGAAGCTCCATCTCACTCGGGAGCAGTGGGAGGCCTGCCAGGGTGATGGGAAAAAGGGAGAGTCCTCCTCGGTAGGCGGCCGCAAGCGCGGCAACCTGCACAAGGGGCGCGGAGGCGTCCGGGTCAGGTTGCGAGGACGCATCCGGGGTGGAGCCCGCGGAGGCGTCCAGGGCGGCACCACCGGCAACCGCAGGCCGACGCGAGACGACGCCTGCCGCAACTGTGGCAAGTCTGGCCACTGGGCCAAGGACTGCCGACAACCACGACAAGGCCAAGCCAACGCCGCACAAGTGGAGGAAGAACCAGCCCTGCTCCTGGCACACGCAAGCATCGAGCTATCTCCAGCGGCACCGGCCGCATCGGCTTTCCTCCACCTAGAAGAGCCGAAAGCACGAGCCCTTCTTGGCGACGACTCCAACGACAAGACTGATGGATGGGTCCTCGACACCGGGGCCACCCATCACATGACCGGTCGACGGGAGTTCTTCACCGAGCTTGATCCCAGCGTCCGAGGCTTCGTCAAGTTTGGGGATGCCTCTGGCGTGGATATCAAGGGCACCGGCTCTGTCATCTTCACCACCAAGTCCGGCGAGCACAGGCTGCTCACCGGAGTCTACTACATCCCCGCGCTGAGGAACTCCATCATCAGTATTGGACAGCTGGAAGAAGAGAAAGGTTCATGCGTGGTGATCAAGAACGGAGTCATGAGGATTTGGGATCGGCGCAAGATCGGGGAGCGCCGTGGTCGCCTCCTTGTCAAGGTAACCAGAGGCAACAACCGACTCTACATCCTCAACGTGCAGGTAGCACAACCCGTGTGCCTCGTCGCCCGCCGGGACGACAAGGCGTGGCAGTGGCACGAGCGCTTCGGCCATCTCCACTTCGAGGCCCTGAAGCGGCTCAGTACCAAGGAGATGGTGCGAGGCATGCCATGCCTTGACCACGTGGAGCAGTTCTGTGACGTCTGTGTGTTGACGAAGCAGAGGCGGCTCCCCTTTCCCCATCAGACGAGCTTCCGAGCCAAGGAGCGGCTCGAGCTCGTGCACGGGGATTTGTGTGGCCCGGTGACTCCGGCCACACCAGGAGGACGACGCTTCTTCTTGCTGCTCGTCGACGACCTCTCTCGCTACATGTGGGTGACGGTCCTCGGTAGCAAGGGAGAGGCTGCGGACGCCATTAGGCGCACGCAGGCTGCTGCGGAGGCGGAGTGCGGCCGCAAGTTGCGCATCCTGCGCACCGACAACGGCGGCGAATTCACGGCGGCTGAATTCGCGTCATACTGTGCCGATGAAGGTATTTATCGCCACTACTCCGCGCCGTACAGCCCACAGCAGAACGGCGTCGTTGAGCGGCGCAACCAGACGGTTGTGGGGATGGCTCGAGCCCTCCTCAAGCAGAGAGGAATGCCGGCTCTCTTCTGGGGGGAGGCGGTGGTAACGGCCGTCTACATCCTCAACCGCTCACCTACCAAGGCTCTCGATGGCAGGACGCCGTACGAGGCTTGGCATGGGCGCAAGCCATCGGTCTCCCACCTGCGAGTCTTTGGCTGCCTCGCGTTCGCCAAGGAGCTTGGCCACATCGGCAAGCTCAACGACAGGAGCATCCCAGGGGTGTTCATCGGCTACACGGAAGGCTCGAAGGCCTACCGCATCCTCGACCCGGCGACACAGCGTGTGCGCACGGTGCGCGACGTGGTGTTTGACGAAGGGCGCGGATGGACATGGGACAAGACGGTGGACAACGGCTCTACTCCGACGTATGACGACTTCACTGTCGAGTACATCCACTTCAGGGAAGCTGGGGGAGTGGGCAGCTCCCCTTCACCGAGCGTGCCTACCCCAGTCTTCGATTCTCCACCAACTCCAGCACCCACCACTTCGGCAGCGCCACGCTCTCGAGCCATGACTTTGGCTGCGCCGCGCTCTACGCCGACACCACCACAGTTGGCGACCCCACGCACTCCGACACCACCAGCCACCCCTCCGGGCACGTCGACACCAACACCAGCTCACGTCGAGCGCAGCCCGGTGCAGTTCGCTACTCCGCTCTCACACGATGAGGAGCGCATCGACGCCTACCATGATGGAGAGCCCCTGCGGTACCGTACGATGGAGGACCTCCTCGGCGACCAGCCAGTGCCAGGACTGGTGCCTCATGACCTGGAGGAACAGTTGCACTTGCGTGCGACGACGGCGAGCCTCGGTCCTTCGCAGAGGCCGAGAGACACGCGGCATGGCGCGCCGCGATGAAGGCGGAATTGGACGCGGTTAAGGAGAACCGCACCTGGGAGCTTGCTGACCTCCCTCATGGTCATCGTGCGATCTCTCTTAAGTGGGTGTTCAAGCTGAAGAGGGATGAAGCCGGAGTCATCGTCAAGCACAAGGCTCGCTTGGTGGCACGTGGTTTCGTGCAGCAGGAGGGGATCGACTTCGACGATGCCTTCGCCCCAGTGGCACGGATGGAATCCGTGCGACTCCTTCTTGCGCTGGCAGCTCAGGAAGGCTGGCGCATCCATCACATGGACGTCAAGTCGGCGTTCCTCAACGGCGACTTGAAGGAGGAGGTTTACGTGCACCAGCCGCCGGGTTTTGCGATCCCCGGCAAGGAGGGCAAGGTGCTACGTCTGCACAAGGCCTTGTACGGCCTGCGGCAGGCACCGAGGGCGTGGAATGCCAAGTTGGATTCCACGCTCAAGAGGATGGGCTTCGAGCCAAGCCCGCACGAGGCTGCTATCTACCGGCGGGGAAATGGAGGAAATACCCTGCTGGTGGGTGTTTATGTTGATGACTTGGTGATCACCGGCACCAAGGATACGGAGGTGGCAGCGTTCAAGGAAGACATGAAGGCCACTTTCCAGATGAGTGACTTGGGGCCCCTCTCCTTCTATCTGGGGATCGAGGTGCACCAAGATGACTCCGGGATCACACTTCGCCAGACTGCCTACGCCAAGCGCGTAGTTGAGCTCGCTGGGCTCAACGATTGCAACCCAGCCCTCACCCCGATGGAGGAGAGGCTGAAGCTGAGCCGGGCCAGCACGGCGGAGGAGGTGGACGCTACGCAGTACCGGCGTCTTGTGGGGAGCCTTCGCTATCTCACCCACACACGGCCGGACTTGGCATTCTCCGTCGGCTACGTTAGTCGGTTCATGCAGCGACCGACGACGGAGCACCAGCAGGCTGTGAAGAGGATCATCCGCTACGTTGCGAGGACTCTCGACCACGGCCTCTACTACCCGAGGTGCCCTGGAAAGGCACAGTTCATTGGGTACACCGACAGCGACCACGCCGGCGATATCGACACTAGCAAGAGCACGAGCGGGATTCTCTTCTTCCTCGGCAAGTGCCTCGTTAGCTGGCAGTCGATCAAGCAGCAGGTGGTGGCCCTATCCAGCTGCGAGGCCGAGTACATAGCGGCTTCCACTGCTTCGACCCAGGCACTCTGGCTTGCTCGACTGCTCGGTGATCTCCTCGGCCGAGACACTGGAGTAGTGGAGCTTAGGGTGGACAGCAAGTCCGCTCTGGCCCTGGCAAGGAATCCTGTTTTTCATGAACGGAGCAAGCACATCCGGGTGAGGTACCACTTCATTCGAGACTGCTTGGAGGAAGGGAGCATCAAGGCAAGCTACATCAACACCAAGGACCAGCTTGCGGATCTGCTTACCAAGCCCCTTGGTAGGATCAAGTTCCTTGAGCTTCGCTCTCGGATCGGGATGGCTCAACTTTCTCACAAGACGACGCACAAGACTTAGGAGGAGAATGAAGGAATAAGTCTTGGGCTGTTTAGTCTTGGTCTTGTGGTGTCCTACCCACCCTTGTTTTTCAGCTTTTAGTTGCTAGGACAGCATCTAGGACAGGTTGTTAGGATGCTCTAGGACAGGTGGTTAGGATGCTCTAGGACAGGTTGTTGAGATGCTCTAGGACAGCATCTTTTAGACTAGTAGGCAGCTATAAATATGTATCCAACCCTCCCCGGGAAGGGCATGACATTTGGTGATAAGTAAACAGAAAATTGCCCCAAGTTTGAGTGTCATCCTCTCACCAATGAGAGTAACAATAGAGATACTAACAGGTACAATTATATCACTATAGTTTGTCAATTTTTTCTCAACTGTTTACATGGATATCTTTCTTTCTATCGGTAACATTTGAGTTGCTATCACTATTAACACTATGTCTCCATGACTCTGCCAATTTATGTCTTCTTTGCAGTACAAATACATGGGAATTGAAGTGCATCTTGGTGATGAGACTCTGGAGCTTATTAATTCAGATGAGTTGCTGGATGGACCAAAATTTTCAGTTAAAGCTGCGAAAATTGGCACGTCATCTCTATATGTAAGTTGAAAATTGCACGGTGAATATACATTTTTAGTTTTAGTGGCTTATTTGGCTCGCAACACTTTGTTTACTCTTCAGGTCACTGCTAAGCAATACAGTGGCCAGAGAGTTTTGAGTCAGGTTGTAAAGGTGGAAGTGTACAAACCACTGCAAATACATCCAGAGTATATCTACCTCACACCGGGTGCCTCTTTTGTGGTAACCATTAATATCTTATGTGCTATGCCTACTATTTGTACTTTTTGCTATTTTTTTGATGTCCTTGTTTTTTTGGTCCTGAGTTTTTTCATCCTTGTAGCTTTCTGTTAAAGGTGGTCCAAAAGTTGGAGTTGTCATCGAGTACACAAGTCTTAATGTAAAAACTGTAAAAGTTCAAAATTCTACTGGCAAGCTGTCTGCAAAGAATGTTGGAAACTCTGTAAGTCATACCCTTCCAAGGCATTTTCTTGACCATGCTCTGCGTGAACATGTGATTTTTTTTTGGGGTCATTGTTTAAATTTAATATAAAGTATACTGCTTACCTGTATTCAGAACCTTGTTTGAAGTACTACATTTAATTCGTGCAATTTTCAAACCTCTAATTCAGATCATTATACTTACCTGTTACACCATTAGACTGTGCGTGCAGTTGCTTTGTCAAATGAAGGCACCTTCATCTGTGAAGCTTTTGGAAGAGTTGAAGTGGATATCCCTGTGGCTATGATATTGAGTACTCAAAGTGACCGTATTTGTGTTGGTTGCAGCATGCCCATCTACCCTTCTCTGCCCAAGGTATGTTTGATCCCCTTTTGCTATCTTGTGAAGTTCTGCTACTCTTATCCAACATTACACATGCTGCCCAGGGAGATCTATTTTCGTTTTATGAAACTTGCCAAAGTTACACTTGGATTATAGAAGATGACAAGGTTAGAATATTCCTCTCGTGCCTTGTATACGTTTAAATGCTAAGTTCAGAGCACTATGCACTAACAAACTGTTCTAAATTAGGTGACGATGTTTCAATCAGCTATATCTTGGCAGTATGGACTTGATCAAGGGCTATATTCAGAAGGAAAAAACTATCCATGGTTTTCCAATGGCAGTACCAATGCTTTTATCAATCATGTGATTGGAAGGTACTACATGGAAGTATTGAATAATATACCGAATCGCCAATTTACTGTCTGTTTGTACATTTTGAAAGTAGTCTAGCCCCTTAACATTATGCATTGGTCAAAGTCGAAGTAATTGGAAAAACCTCTTTAGGCCTAATGAAGGATGGTTTCTATCTGTATTTTTAAATAAAAATGAATATTGATCGAGACACTTTAATGAACACTCTTATGTGGTAAGTTGGGTAGCTGCAAGAGTCCTAATGGATTTTTTTTTTCTTGTGCAGATCTGCAGGAAAAACCAAAGTTTCTGTGTCTGTTACTTGTGATTTCTTGATGGCTGGCAGTTCTGTGTCCATAGTTTACAATGCATCAAAGACAATTCTTGTTGTGCCAGATCCTCCTCTCGCACTTGGGCTCCCTATAACATGGTTATTCCCACCCTTTTATACTACTACAGACCTTTTGCCTATATCAGTTGACCCAGACTCAGATGACCTGGAGATTACTATTGGCTATTCTCTGCTAAGGAACAGTGGTAAAAGTGATCCTGTTTTGCAAAATGCTAACACTATTGATGGAAGTA
Source organism: Oryza brachyantha (assembly GCF_000231095.2). NCBI lineage: Eukaryota > Viridiplantae > Streptophyta > Magnoliopsida > Poales > Poaceae > Oryza > Oryza brachyantha. The sequence continues at coordinate 15,171,671 of NC_023171.2, forward strand.
AAATTAGAACTGGAGAAAGCAATGCAATTGATTGCATTCAGGCAAAGGATCACTCAACTGGCAGAACAGAAATAGCATCTTGTCTACGAGTTGCTGAGGTTGGATGCTTATACTTTAATTACATTGTTTCTATTGCAAATAGCCACAGTACTAGACATTCGTATAAGGATCTCTATTTGAGATTGTAATATTATTTACTTTCCATGTTTTTTCTGGACTACATTTCATGCAATGTTGCCCTTGGCATGATTGAAGTCACTTAGGACTAAAGGCTACTCAAATTTCTGTGACTGGATAGATTAAGTAGGGATATAGTTCACTGGAAAAAGAAAAAGAAGAGAGTAGGGATATAACTGCATGTTGTGTAGATGTCAGTTTACCATTACTGTCTCTGCGTTGATTGCTGTACAGTTGAATGCATGCAGGAATACAAACTCTAGTAAAATTATCCTTTTTAACATCTAAAATTGAGGTTGTCTATTAGTAAACCTAATCTTTTTTGAAAAGACCAATGTGGAGCTGAAGTGTGCCTAGTATAAGTTGCAACCAGGAATTTTGCTCTTTGAAAGTTTTTGGGTTGCCATTGTATACAGATGTTCAATAATTGCTTTACTATCTGTTTCCATGTATTTAGAAAATAATCCTTGATGTTGTTCTTCTTATCATTATTTTTCAGGTTGCACAAGCACAGATAGCAACTGCAGGATCATCAATCCATATAGCCTATCTTTCTGTACATGATAAAGTTGAGTTGGATATAAAATACAGTGATGAATTAGGTAAATCACTAAGAATTTTATTAGTATCAAATGCTTCATTTCTTTTTCTTTTTCATCTAGAAAACTTTACTTTTTCCTGTTTTTATCCTCTCTCCAACCAGGTTATACCTTCAGCGAAGCACTTGGAATAGTCCCTGTAAAGATTGAAACAAATCATCCTGATGTTGTGTCAATTCTCATGCCAAAAGAAGGCAATGGTACACATGGTAACCATGAACGTTTTGTTCTACAGGTATGTATGGTTTGCCCCTAAAATCGAGTTTCAATATTGTTTTGGGAAAAAAATCATTTTACAACCCTGAAATTTTGCAAAAGTCTGAAAAAAGGAATGGGCCTGGAATGGGAAGCTCAGGTTTGTAAACTGAGTTTTCAGTGGTCACTAACTCACTGGAAGGCTTTCTTGATTGTGATTGCTTTAAGGAAAACTGTGACAAGAATAATCAAGGAATATTGTAGTGAAACTAATGCAAGGAATAGTCAATCCTGAGAATGAATAACTTGAGACTTCTATGCAAACTACTTTATCTTTTGTTGTCCTTTGAAGGCGAGAAGTCATGGAACAGCTCTTGTAAGGTTGCACATCAGCCATATTCCCAAGAAAGCAGATTTCATAATGGTAAAATTTAATGTTACTCTCACATATTTCTCTCTTTCTGACCCATCACGTCATAAGGCCACCTCCAATGGATATCTATAAGGTATACTATACAATGTTTTAATAGAAGAGAGATAAAAGTTATCTCTTAATCAAAAGATAGTCTCTTGCACATATTTTAATGTCAAGTGAGAATGAATTGTAGGGTCATTTGTACTATGAGCTATTTGCTAAAAGCTAGACCATTGAAGTTGTCTTTTAGAATGCTTAGAGATAGTATGCTATCTCTATTGTTGGAGGTGGCCTAATGGCATTGTAGCTATTTAAACATGAATGCAGAGTAGTTTAACCTGGTTAGCACTCCTCAGATGGAACCATTTTTTGTGTTTTGTGTACAACATACCAAACTAAACTACCAGTAGCATACTCTTTCAGAATCTGATGGTGACATCATCTGGCAAAACCATATACTGAATTGTCATTTTTTCTGTTGAATGCTCACAATGGAATACACTTTGTGTTTTGACTAACATATTTCACTATATTAGGTATCTGTTGGTGCACAGATGTATCCTAGGGATGTGATACTTCGTTCTGGACAGCAACTGAACTTCACCATTATTGGAGACCGTATGCCCAGTGAAACCATTTTCATACTACTAGTTATTTGCATTTTTTTAATACTAGGAGTTTAATCTGATCCACTATTTCAGTGTGCTGTATCCTTTTATGTTATTCCTTTCCACACATCACATATTTTTTTAGTTGTTAGTGCATGATCTTGTCTCTTTGAAAACATGGGTCAAGGCCTCAAGGGTGATAATATAGTACTCCTCTGTTCACCAACGTAGGGCCTATTTGAGATTCCTTTGCACAATAAATGCATTGTTCCCTCTATATTGCTATTCTAACTTCCTTACAAAGTTACATCACACATTAATCATATTACTTAAGAGATAATGATTAGGGGTTGCCTATAATTTTCAATATGTGCTTAGTGTATGTGCAAACGAAGATGCACCCTACATTTACAAAAAAAAAAGAGAGTAGTTCATAGATAGTTCAGGTTACCAGAATAGATAGTTACTCATACATGCTAAGTTACTCATACATGCTTTGTGAGAGCAAAGGACATGCATCTTAGTGTATATTCTATGTTTTGTTTTCTAACCATGGTCTTCCTTTTGTAGGGATGGATGTGCGTGGATCCAGTCAGTGGTTAAGTAGCAATGAAAAAGTTGTGCATATTAATAGAATAACTGGTGAAGCACAGGCACGTGGTGAAGGTATAGCAGAAGGTATGCAACTAAGAGTCTATCTTCGATGAGTAGAAAACATTACCAAGTTTCATGCCCTCCTGATCCTTATTTTTAGTGTAACTTGACTTCTTCTTAACAGTAATATTTAAAGGTCCAAATACAAAACTATACACAACCGTCACTGTGCTGAAGGTTAACCAGATAATAGTTGATGCTCCTGCGGAGACGCTAACTAATGCTGCTGGACCACCTGGTGGATACAAGTTCTCTGTAAAATTGAGGTTAGTGATGCTCATATCATTATTCCTTCCATGTTGTTGATCAATATCTAGTAAAAGCCAAAGGTACTCTAATTATCATACATTATTAGATACTATGAACTTCTGATATACTAGGATATTACAGTTTTGCTATCCATACATTAGGCGTATGATATTAGAACTTTGAACACCAGCAGAGTATTGCTGAGATGGTCTCTACGCCTCACTTTTGGTGCTTCCAGATTGAGGGTCCTAGATGTATCTATATAGGAATGGTATCATATAACTTGCAACAGATTATACTTCAGTGTACATGCAATTCTCAGCAACATTAGAGAGCCAGGATGTTGGAGGGAGGCGCATATTTGTAGTGGGAGGTGGACGAATAATCTTTACTGTACTAGACAAAGTCATTATAAAATATAAATGTATTTAATACAAGGTCCTGTCACAACATAGCACATTTAGAGCTTTTTTTTCTCTTGGTATTTGGATACTCTTGAATTTCTTATGTTGGATAAAACTAACCTTTTTCTCCTTGTTGAAAGAAGTGATTCAACTGGGCACAGTGCAGACTCCTTTTTCAATCATATTAATGTCCCATTTGACTGCAAGGTTGAACCTTCTTTTGTTGGGTATGTTTCCCATCATCAGCTGGTCATACAACTAGCTTTTCCTCGAGATTATTTTGTACATTAAAGTCTCATTCTCCTTTCTCCATTAGGTTTGTTGAGCCATGGAGTGATCATGCTGCTAAGAAATCCTATTGCTTATTTCATCCATATTCACCTGCACAACTGCTGCCTGTTAAGCTGAACCCAAAGGAAGGATTTTTACATGTTGTTGTTCATGCAAATCTAAAAGAAGATCCAAAAGTGATTGGATCTGCTCACGCCCCCTTTGTCAAAGGATTCTATATTAAAGAACCTAGGAAGGTTGCCACCTTCTCCCTCCCATCTCATGCATGTTTCCTTTTGTTCTAACTGATTATTAAAAAGTGGCTACCTGATGCAGTTAAATCTGACTCCGAGCTGCAACCATAGCACCATTACTATTGGCGGGAATACTGGTAGGAGAAAGCCAACTGTCTCCATGAACTGTACATCTGTGCTTTGGCTGTTTTGTTTCTAATGCTTGAGTCATGATTGTCTTTCTCCAGATGTTGAGTTATTCTGGAGTGCTAAAGATTTGCTGTCAGCCAGTCGTGTTGATACAAATGGAAGAGGTGTTCCCAGTCAAATTAGTTACAAGGTGAATTGCAACTGTCATGGAAGTATTTTTAGAAATTAATCCATAATGGTAAACATGTACCAACTCGTGCTTTTGCAGATTGATGCACTTAAAAGGCAATCATTCTATGACAAGATCACTATAATTCTTCCAGCCACCGGTATGCTACTCTTATCTTTTGCCAAATTTTGCAATAAGTAGATTACTAGAGTTATAACATCTCTTGGTAGCGAAAAAGATCTCTTTGTCTGGCCATCATCCTTAACATTTTTGTTGATGGGTAAAACCGAGGTTCAAACCAAGGAAACCTAACATTTGAATGAACTGATTCTCCTTAAAAGAATACAATGTGGGATTTAGATATCACCTCACCCATAAGTTGATTGCAACGTGATCATTACCAACATAGTTGTTTTCCTCCGTCCACAGGCCAGACCGAGGAAGTAGAAGTTATGTACGACACTGGAGAAAGAAGAGAGCCATCGTCATCAGTCTTAACCACATTGGCTGCAATTGTGACATGCATTGTTGTACCAATCGCTACGATTGCGCTATTCATGAAGTTGCTGGAGAAGAAGCCGATCAGGCAGGGACCAGTAAGACACGCAACGCCTGGGCCTGGGCCTGCTCCAGCACCGCCACCAGCAGGTAGCCCTGCCGCGATGGCTGATCCAGCGTCACCAGCTACCGGTGAGTTCTCGCCTCGTACACCCCAGCCTTTCATGGAGTACGTGAGGAGGACCATCGACGACACGCCCTACTACAAGCGCGACGCCAGGAGGCGATTCAACCCCCAGAATACGTACTGATAAAGAGTTGCATACAACCCTGGGTAACGTGTGGTTTTTGTGCCTGCACTGCACTTTGCCCAAATGAAACATACGGTTTAGACGGTAGTACGTAGATGGCATACTGATCTCATGGATGTGCTTATGCTGTCATTTTTCTGATCTCGACAGCGTCATCTATCACTGTCTGTATCATTAATTAGTGATCTGCTTGCTGGTCCCATCTCTTGTTCGTTGGGGACTCAAATGTTGTACAATACTCTCCTGTGCTGGGTACGTTTAAGTGGCTGTGTTAGGCTGGTAGTGATTGGTAGACCTTACTATTTACGATGATTGGATGGTAAGTACACTGATGTAAATGAAGTGGGGATGCCAAGTGTAGGAGGATGTTTAAACCCAGCAAAACGTTCTCTCTGACCACGGTGATACTAATGGTTTATCTATCTGTCTTACCATGCCAGCATGGGTCTATCATTAATTATAGTATGGGTCTATCATTATCCTTAATTATATAGTGAGGCAACAGTGAGTGGTCACACATCACGTGACCACGTGAGTTGCAGAGGTTTCACGTGCTGCAATACCAACTCATTTGCAGCCCGGGGTGATGGATATATTTGTGAATAAAAAATAAATTATAAAAAAAATTGTATGTATTCTTAGTGATCGAAAAAGTTAAAACTGGAAAATAAACTTTGGTGAAAATACTCTCAGAATTGATTCTAAATTTAAGTTTGAAAATTTGAATTTTGGGTTATAAGTATAATTTGAAACGAAAAGATGAGTGTTGAGAGTCTTACCTATACTAGTGCCATATGAGTTTAGTTTATGTTGCAAGTAGAAAGAACGAACTTATGTTGGAGCATCTTTAATAGAATGATAATACTTTATTTTTAAAAATCTTTTATTGGGTTCACCTAAGAAAAATATTGGACATAAAAATTTTGCCATCTTCCAACAAAAGCCTAAAATTAAATAACTTGTATTTGGAACACATGTTTTGCCTTACATTTAGAATATGAGAGAATTGATTTTATGAATGCGTAAATATTAAGAATAGATTTGAGAATCTCTTAGAGATACGTTTCTAATCTAGTTCCCAAAATTTAGTTCTACGAATCAATTTATGCACGTCGCGGAGATGCCATAAGCTAAAATTTGAATTTTAAATTTAGAGCTAATTTTTAGAGAATTTATTTTATCGTAGTTGATTTTTCAGCATTTACTTTTATAACGCTAAAATCACGTATATACAAATTATTTCTCATTTACTAATATGTCATTTGAACTTTTTATAACCAACTATAATGATAACCCTACTAGTGTAGCCTGCAGAGTCCAAAACAAAAAACAAACAACACTCCTAGTAGTAGTATAATAACTACGTAATAAATCCAAATCGTGCAGCTAATAGTAATAAATTAGTGCTCCAACCTTAGGCTTAGGGCTTAGGCAGGCCTGCATGGGCCTCTGGAGAGTCGAGTAAGAGAGAGGCTTGAGATCCCTTGGTCTTATCCTCGCCGCCGGACAATGGAGCACGTCGCGGCGGCGCTGGTGCCCTCCTGGAGAGCAGTGCGTCCCCCCCTCCCCTCCCTCCCTCTTCCCGGATTGGCATTCCTCCTTACCACTTCTCCCTCCATTCTCTTCTTCTTCAGGTGGTGGTGCTCTTCTCCTACCTAGCCTACCTCGCCGCCGCCGGCGCCATCCTCCCCGGCAAGCTCGTCCCCGGAGCCGTCCTCCCGGACTCCTCTCGCCTCCACTACCGCTGCAATGGTACCGCTGCGCTTGCCCTGCTCCTTTTCTGCTTTTAGCCCGGCCCGCATCATGCGTGCGTGCGTGCGTGATCCGCAGGTTTGCTCTCGCTCTTCCTCCTGCTGGGGCTCTCTTCGCTCGGCGTCTACATGGGATGGATGTCCCCTACGGTGAGCTTGCTTGATTACTTACTCTCTGTGCTTCCCTCAACCAGTGAGCTTTGACCTGTTCCCTGGCTTCATCTCGTTTTCTTATGCTTGCAGGTCATAGCTGACCGTGGAATCGAGCTGCTGTCTGCCACCTTCATTTTTAGTGTTATTGTAGGTGCCATCACTTCACCTCACCTCCCTACATCTGAAATCATGAAGAGACAGACTTTAAATTAGGTGCAAAGTCTAAGTTTAATAACCAAAGAAACATAACGAATCAGAATAAAATGAATCGATCTTAAACAGCCATCCATATATTTGATTCTCCCCTGTTTTAGCCCCAATTACTGCCTTTATGATTTGGTACAGCTAAAATTAGTCACCCTGGACATGTCTAGAATTTGCTAGAAATAGAAAAAGAATATGATATGCAGTGATATAGTCCTACTACCTTTGTCCCAAAATATACCAACCTCTAGTGTTCAAAAGTCGCCCTCCAGATATAGCAACTTCTCTACCTAACCACCCTTGTCAATCAATCACAATAATTACTTATTCATTTTTTTCATCTACTTCCTCATCTCAACCAATCACAACCATCCCTCATTTAGTTCCGCCTACTTAATCTCCATATAAAGCTTCAGAAGTTCTTATATTTTGGGATGGAAAAAGTACTAGTTTGGCTACGCCATTTAACTGTTGGCATTTAGTGTTCAGTAACGTATGGTCAGGAATCAAATATCAATAGTTCTTTCTGTCGACTCATTTCACGTTCTTGTATTTCAGGTCACTTTCTTACTGTATTATTCAGGATTAAGGTCCCATCATAAAAGTTCTTCCTTGAAACCGCATGTCAGTGGGAGCTTCATACAAGATTGGTATAAGAAACTCTATATTTTATTCTATAGAAAACCATAATGAGTGAAAAATTACCATTTGAAGTTTATGTGTCTCATTTTCAATTAGCCAGCTAACTCCAGGAAACTGACTTCTTTATTTATCATATAAGTTAATACTGATAATTGTCATGTTGATCACTGTCTACTAGGTGGTTGGGAGTGCAGCTCAATCCTCATTTCATGGGAGTTGACCTCAAGTATGTCGGCCATGTCTTGTCTTCTTGCTCAAATTTTGGATATAATCAAATATTTGAATGGCAGCATGATTGTGATAATTGCGTTATTGGCTTATTGCTTCCAGTGCAAGTGCATTTTTTATACCTGGATTATTTGATTAGTTCTATAATATTCCCATCGAATTATTTGACGCATATAGTCTATGCACAATGACAAGTTGGTTCAAATTGAGCACTTCTTTATTGTGCAGTTGACTGGTTCTAAAAGAGGAAGTAGTGTTGTTGAGCAAATAAGCTCTCCAAGAATGTTAGGGTCTGTTGAAAATCGAGTTTACACTGTCACAACTATTTGTTTTGTTCCACTTGAACCAGAATATTAAGACTTACTGGTTTCTATCTTCTCGGTGGAGAAATTAGATAAATTTTGCTTTTCATTTTTTTGTTCACCATCTACTAAAGTCTTGTAACTGTCATAGGTTTTTTTTGGGAAAAAATTGTTGTGAGTTACTATGAATCCTTATTAGTGGCATATAAACTAGATATCCATAGCCAGTTATTTTCCTCTTCTCAAGTTGTTCCCATTATTTATCTTTTGGACGATAAATATTTGGAGGAGACTGGAATGCCTATGATGATTTCTTTTCTATTTGCCATGCTTGCAGGTTCTTTTTTGTGAGAGCTGGGATGATGGCATGGTTATTTATCAACCTATCGTTGTTTGCAAAGAGCTACCTAGCTGGTTCAGCCAATCTTTCAGTCATTCTCTACCAATTCTTTTGTGTGGTATTGGACATGGCCATTTCTTCTTTTGAGCATTGTACACTCCATTGTTAATGATACTAGTTCTGTTTTGTCATGTAGTGGTATATTGTAGATTACTTTGTTCATGAGGAATTCATGACCTCAACGTAAGTATACCATTTTGCCCTCTAACATAAAGATGGAGAATATCAATCCAGTGTGAACAGCAAGGACAAAGTTCATGCCTCGTTGTTTTTCCATACATCTGATGTTTTTCCAAAAAAAATATTCCAGATGGGACATTATTGCGGAAAGGCTGGGCTTCATGCTGGTTTTTGGTGATCTGGTGTTCATTCCATTTACCTTCACCATTCAGGTGTTGCATCCACATTTTTTTTAATTCTGGACTTGCTAATTTTGACCCATGTTGCTGCTTCAGTCAGTGTACATTCATGTATTAGATTTATGTTTATACCTTTAATTATTTCCAAGGTTTATCATGTTTACAAGTCAAGTAAAAGCACACATGCCTCTTTTGTTAGTCATTAAGTCAGGTGTTTGACATTCAACATATTAATTAAATTTGATAATGGTGATGACCAGGGATGGTGGCTTTTGAGAAATAAAGTGGAGCTGTCCCATTTGGCTGCTATAGTGAACTGCACCATTTTTGTTATTGGGTACTCTTCCCATGTTACTAGAACCTGCTGTTTGATTATATATTACATATAGCCTGTTTTTTGCACTCTATTCTCTTTGGAAAAATTCCTTATTTGGGGCCTGCAGCTATCTTGTGTTCAGAGGAGCCAACAAACAAAAACACGTCTTCAAGAAGAACCCTAAAGCTCTTATTTGGGGCAAACCTCCCAAACTTGTTGGGGGAAAGCTACTTGCATCTGGCTACTGGTAAGATGGATGCATCTTATGAAGCTGGTGCACGTTTTCTCCTTTATTAACTGCTTTGTCCATAATACGAGTTCTGTAGTGTGTTGTTGACTAACTTTTGCTCTAGGAGGCCATTTTTGGCTTTTTCATGAAAAAAAAACAAAATGACACATTTACAAACAAAAAATAGTTTGTGAACAAAACATTTATATATGTGTTCCTAATGATCTAAAGATTTATCTGGTGCTGGTGAGTTGAGGGAAAAAAGGGAAATACTAGAAAAAAAATATTTGCGAGTAGGTAAGCAGCTAACGCACAGGTCAGAATTCATTGCAACTAGATGATGTTTATCACAACTGCGACAAATTTGGGTTGTGTTTTCTGTAAAAAAAAAAGGTTTTCGGTAGTGTACCTATATCACTATTAATCAACTATTGTGTAGTTCTGGAAAAACAATATTTAATAGTTTGGGTCAGCTATTCGAACTTTGCATGTTCCTTTCTTCCTTTAGACTAATCATGCTTATTAAGTACTAGTCTTTTACAATATGAAATAATGAATCCCCTTTTCATCCAATACAGGGGAATCGCAAGGCACTGTAATTATCTTGGGGATATACTGCTAGCACTTTCATTTAGCTTACCTTGTGGAACCAGGTGATGATCTTCCGACGTGAATCTCCTATTCAATTTGATTATCATCATAAATAAACCTTAACCGTTTTGGTGCAGTTCGGTGATCCCATACTTCTATCCTACATACCTGTTCATCTTGCTGATATGGAGGGAAAGAAGAGATGAAGCAAGGTGCTCAGAGAAGTACAAAGAGATCTGGGTAGAATATTGCAAGCTTGTGCCTTGGAGGATCTTCCCTTATGTGTATTAATCCAAAGATTTTGCCCAGCAATTGCATCGTTGTAGAGCCTAGTGCAGTGGGCGTTGTTGTGATACCTGAACATGTAAAATTCACCTAGATGTTGTGATACCTGAACATGTAAGATTCACCTAGATGTTGTGATACTTGAACATGAAAGATTCACTAGGCAGCTTCGTCTTTCCGATAGCCGACTCAGCGGGACGATACCGAATGCATGTTGCCAAATTAATCTTGAGCATCTGGCCGTCAGAAACAACAGCCTCACTGACCTACTTCAACCCATCTGTTACAGTCTTGTCGGCAGATGCATCAACCAATTCCAATGTTCTTGCTTGCTATTCTTCTTCTTCTTTGCAGCAGAACAAAACAAGGCAAGCCATCGCACCGGATTTCAGCTCCTCGTTCTGTAGATACGTTTGATCGATCGCAAGCGCACGGCGAGGCTGTCGTTGAATTCTTAAGTGAAGTGACAAAACTACTGCACCAGTAGCTTAGCTTGTTGACTGAAAATGATTCGATTGCTACCCTCTTCAGCCGATTCACCTTGCTTTTCAACCCTGAGGTGAGGCAAGCAACGCATTTCTTTTCTATTTTATCATATTCCTAACCAGAAATGTTCTCCCTGCACATAGTAATTAGTACAACTGATTCTGATCACTGTACTTGTATTTATGCTACTACAAAATGATGACAACTAAATAATAGCAGTGCATAATCATCTATCGTATCAAATTCTCTAAACACACCGCCGTCGTCGTGCCCTGCTCCTATTTCCTATTTCAATGCAAAGCTATTTATTTCACTGCAATTGTTGTAGATTTTTTTATATCCCAAGTCATTTGGTCCCACTTTACCAAATTCAAATAAATAATTCATTTAAAAGTAAAGTCTTTAGGGAAAAAAAGAGATTGAACTAAAGATGAAGTCTAAGTAAAAACGACAGATAAAATTGACATGAGAGGAGTTATAAGATTTGATTTGAGAAATACTTGCTCCGGTCTTTAATATTTTTAGTTAGGATAAACACTTTTCTGGTAAAAAAAAGGTAAAAGTAGTAATTAAATCTGGGCCACCCGCAACGGGTTCAGCGGGCGCGGCGTCTATCTTCTTCTCGACGCACAAAGAAGTGAGAAGAGAGAAGCTTTGCTTTTGCTTTGCTCGCGTTCTCCCGCGCTGCGGGATCGATGGAGACCGCCGCCGCGGCCGCAGCCTCGGCAGCGCCACGCCCCGGCCAGATCCGCAGATCCACGGCCGCGCGCGCCACCCCTTCCTCCCGCGGCGACTGGCAGACCACCTGCGCTGCCATCCTCGCCACCACCAACAAAAGCAAAAGCAAAAGCATCAAGGCCGACCACGCCCCGCCGGCCGAGCTGGATCTACTGCCCGTCTCCAACCTTCCGCGGCCGCTGAGCATCAGCGATCTCTCCCCGGCGCCCATGCACGGCAGCCAGCTGCGGGTGGCTTACCAGGGGGTCCCGGGGGCGTACAGCGAGGCGGCGGCGGCCAAGGCCTACCCGTCCTGCGACGCCATCCCCTGCGACCAGTTCGAGGTCGCCTTCCAGGCCGTCGAGCTCTGGATCGCCGACCGAGCCGTCCTCCCCGTCGAGAACTCCCTCGGCGGCAGCATCCACCGTAACTACGACCTCCTCCTCCGCCACCGCCTCCACATCGTCGGCGAGGTCCAGCTCCCCGTCCACCACTGCCTCCTCGCGCTCCCGGGGGTCTGCAGGGAGCTCCTTACCCGCGTCATCTCCCACCCGCAGGCGCTCGCGCAGTGCGAGCTCACCCTCAACGCCATGGGCCTCAACGTGGCCCGCGAGGCCTTCGACGACACCGCGGCCGCCGCCGAGCACGTGGCCGCCGCGGGGCTGCGGGACACCGCCGCCATCGCGTCGTCCCGAGCGGGCGACCTGTACGGCCTCCAGGTGCTGGCCGACGGGATCCAGGACGACGCCGGCAACGTGACGCGGTTCATGATGCTGGCGCGGGAGCCCATCATCCCGCGCACCGACCGGCCCTTCAAGACGAGCATCGTGTTCGCCCACGACCGGGAGGGCACGTCCGTCCTCTTCAAGGTGCTGTCCACCTTCGCCTTCCGCGACATCAGCCTGACCAAGATCGAGAGCCGGCCGCACCGGCACCGCCCCATCCGCCTCGTGGACGACGCCAACGTCGGCACCGCCAAGCACTTCGAGTACATGTTCTACATCGACTTCCAGGCGTCCATGGCGGAGGTGAGGGCGCAGAACGCGCTCGCGGAGATCCAGGAGTTCACCTCCTTCCTCCGGGTGCTCGGCAGCTACCCAATGGACATGACGCCCTGGGCCACCTCCTCTTCCTCATCCTGATCCTGCTTGCATTTGCAATTTAATTCATCTCATTTTTGTTGCTTCTTTCTTCTTCTTGCTAGTGCTTTGCTAGCTGCTGCTTATTGTGACTTAAATTTGGAGAAAGAATAGAAATGCGAGGAGGCTCCTGCTGCGATTACACTAGACAGATGATTTACACTTCTGTGCTGAAACAACCGAAAACATACTTACTACTAGTACATTTCATTTTTATCTACCAAACTTCCATGGCATCACGCCATCACGTAAGGTTGATGTCTGTTTCATCTTGTTGCTTTGAGACGCCGACACCCACCCATCTTCTCGGACTAGAGGAGCACTTATCTGTATCCATACACAAAGTCCATGACTAAATTATTGGTTGGTTGGTTGGTGGCGTTCAACGAACCGCATCAGAGGCATTCCTAACACAGGTCATGGTTCTGCAGGGACGTTTATAAAAATAAATTCCAACTGGCCTTATACAGGAGTTCATCAGAGGCAAATCATCACACATTAGGCTGGTTGCTTACATACAGTTTCATGCTTGCTGGCACGTTTCTGCAGTACAACTAGCTTGCATCTCCAATACCCATATCTACTTCCCGGGATCATAAACAATCTTATGCATCACAATGCCAAAGGATGAAAGGAGCATCGAACTACACCGATGAACACTACATTAACGCAGGCAAACAATAAGTAGCTAGTTTAATTCTGCATCCATTATCAGTTCTTTTTTAAGTACAAAATCGCTAGTTCGTTCTCTCGGAAGATGCGACAAGTTTGTCAAAAACAGCAGTAACTTCTTGACAGCGATCACCTATTTCTTTCCCTCCTAATGAAACAATACACTCTCCTTATAACATACAAGCTGCCCTCCTATGAACAGAAAGATCATTTCCCTTCGATTGAACCAAAACTGTATCATCAGAACCCCGCCGAACATCTCGATTGTAAGATGATCGGTTGACAAGGCCAGAAATGGACTTGGAATTTATTCTGTGTAAGCACCTTCTTCGCGATATATGGTGACCGAGGGATGACAACATTTGACCAAAATTTACTTGTACAGAGTGCGAGGCTGTCAACTTCACGCTAATCCACCTGTATCATCACCCCGACAGCATCGTTTCAGCTGCTGCTGCGTGTCATCCCTCATTCAAACCCACTTCTGTGGCATCATTTCATTTGAGCGTCTGTTAAGCATCGAATTTCCTGATAATCCTCCTCAATCTCATCATTCGAACTGTTTCTGTTGCTACTGCTTCTACCCCTGTGTATGGAAGCAATGCTAATCAACCTCCATGCCATCATTCGACATACATCTTGCATGGACTATGGGTACACGGCCTTTGCTCTCAGCACTGTCCCCACTGCTGCCTTCTATCTTTGGGGAATCAAAATATACTGCATCCTTGTACATCCAGCTATCCTTCTCGGCAGAATAAATGTCATCAAATCGCTCTCCACAAAGTACACAGATAATCTGGCTCTCATCTGCAGGAACCATTAACTCACAAGCTTCATCTTCAGAGGTCAAATCTGCATCTGAAGAAGCAGATTCCAGGACACTATTCTGCACTTCATTTGATCTATCAATCCAACTGTTTTTGCTAGGGTACCATTTTTCAGGTGCGATACCAATATTTTTAGCCTCAGTTTGCTTCGACTCGTGGCATGCAGTGTGCACAGAGAGCTCTTCTTCAAGTCTGAATCTTAGACCACATGTATTACATTGATGACTTTGGTCATCAAAGAGGGTGCTGATCACATGTTCATGGTACTTGCGAAGCATCTCAGGCTTGAACTCAAAGCCAATGAGGTCTAACATTTTGATTTCTGCAGGTTTCACCTTGACTTCAGCAGGTTGGGGTACCTGAGCTTTAGTTGGGGCAGATGAATTTTGGTGGGCTGTTTCCTTTTTAACTGAAGGCTGGACAAAGGGCAAGGATGGAGCTGAAGTAGTAAGATCTGGTGTGTTCAGATCTGATTTACTAGGCTGTTGTGAGACCGCAACAGTTGAATCAGTAGAAGGTGAAGAAATTAATCCCTTTGCAACCAGGGAACTGAGAAGACTAGTGAGTGGTGCAGCTTTCTCCGAAGTCTGTGTTGTCGGGCACACAAATGGCAAAGAGAGTGGCAATCCTGGTGGCAACGGTGGGCGCTGAGAGTTTGATGACTGAGGCTTCAAAGTATCACTAACTGGAAGGTGTATCGATGACGAAGAAGCTGGAAGAGATGTAGAAACATGAGGAGGTGGCCCACTTGGAAGAGGAGGTTGCTCATTTGGTTTGAATCCACTCTTTATAAGGCCAGCCAACAAATTACTAGCACTTAAATGATCTGAGCTCATAAGAGTAGAAGCACTGGGCAAAGATACTTCTTCAGGCTGCTGATGCCCCATGCCAACAGAAATAGGCAGCTGGATTGAAGGTTTAAATAGTGAAGATGAATTTTCAAGTGAAAAGCTTGCCTGCAGTTGATCAGGTGGTTTGATATGTTGCTTTGACTGCAATGCAGGGTGCTTTTCAATCTGCTGGGAAGCTTGTGAAGGGCCACCCAGAAGATTAGGTCTGCCCTGAGAAAGTGCGGCATTTTGAGCCAAGGCATGAGCTCTTTGGTTATAGTCTTCAGGAGGATTTTGGCCCAATTGTGAGAATGGTCTGGAAGGGTAATCAACCTCTGCAGGACTTGGGGAATTCTGGCGTACAAAGGATGCAGGTGTTGACTGGATTGGTGGCGAGGAAGCTGACCAATATCTATTTTTTTGCTGCGCTATAGTCTCAGTTGATCTTGTCGGTACGATATTTGCATGTTCTAGGCTTGATCGTCCAGCATATGCTCCTGACAGCCCAACAGGTACAGATGAAGTGATGCTTGTTGACAAGGTGGCAGGATAAATGGTAGACCTATCTGCTGGCTGATTGGAAAATGTTGATATCCTAGGATCTGACCCAATGCCTGGGACAGGTTTTTCCTGTGATAACCAGAGAGAGGAACCACGAGACGACGACAACAGTTGTCCTTCAGGGAGCATATCCCTATCAATTCTTGGTTCCACCTCACGCTTACCATGAAGGTCCTCTTCATGATCCTGAACAATTAAAGGACAAATCAGATTACAAGCATCTCATCCAAAATAGTGCAAAGATGAAATATATGTATTGCATAGTTGAGAGCAAAGACGCAGTTAAAACTATCTAACATCATTATGTACAAGTGATTAACATGCTATATCTATCCAAGTACTGAATATGCTTTTCTAGTATAAGTTTTTGACATACCATATATGGTGCAGTTCTTCTATCTTGACCCATTGCACTTCCAAATCTTTGGAAGTTGTCTAGTTTGTGCAAGTCAGGATCCAAAGGTCCTCCCGCCTCTGCCCATTTAACCCTTTGAAAGTTCCCAACATTTCCATCATCAGGCATCCATTCTCTTTTTCTTGTGGAACTGGTACCTCCATAATCTGCTCCTTGAAAACGCACATCATCCCACATGTACTCTTCTTCCTCAGAATTCTTCCAGCTTTTGTTAGATGACTGCCTACCAATCCTGTCAGAATTACTAACAGGAGTTGGGAGAAGTGCAGTATCTAGACGTGCAGACCCTGATGGTTTAACATCCTTGTTTGCATAAAAACTGCTGCGCCTGTCAAACTGTTCTTCAGAAGAACCAACCCCGGCAGTATAATATGGTCCGCCACTTCCATCTTGACCTTTAGGTTTCGAGCGAACTTGAGCAGTTACCACAACAGGCTGCTGTGAAATGTTGGAGAATCCAACGGCCCTCATATCTCTATCTTGCTTTTCATGAATAGGATTGCTAAAAGGGTCCCTTTGTGCCCGCTGTGCATTCCACATATCAAAGTTAAAACATAAAAGATGAGTGTGTGTATATATATATATCAAAGTAAGACATCTAAGCACTTATATTAATGATAAAACAATGAACTTACAGGCCTAGAGTTCAAAGCATCCAGCCGCCGCCCTGCACCTCTATCAATAGTTGTCCTGCTAGTCCTCTCAATATCATCACCGGAATCAGAAACGGTAGTAGTCTTAGCACCAGCTCCCAGTATCCCCTGTCGAAAGAAACATGAGATGAAAAATCACAATGGTGCAACAGTATAAAGCAGCAGTAGCAATGCTACGAACATGTTTTTTTTAAAAAAAAAATTTTTAAATGGAGCAATATCCATCACTGTCTTTCTTGATATGACACTCAAGATGACAGAGTATTGAATAGCTACATCTAGAAAATTTCACAAAACAAGATGTTTACTTGCCTTATTCGGTTGGAGCTGTTGCCTTGCTTCCAAATATTTTGGGTTCACATGAATACTATGGGATGGACGATTGGATTGAGAATCAGGCTTTGATGGTGCAGCGCCTGATGACCCATTGGTAGATGATTGAAAGCCAAGTTCCTTCTCAATCAATTGGAGTGAAGCTGGAGAAAACACTCCTTTCCATGTTCCAAATAGGTGCCTCATGCTATTGTGTATAGAAGAATCAACCTGCCTATATGCCTTGCAAAACACCTATAGTAACAAGGAACAACCCAAGAAAATACGGTTGATTAGGTTCATGTCATACAAAAAGAGACCAAGACTTGTTATCTTTCCATTAACCTGGTTAACTCATCTATCATGTAACAAATAAGGATAGAAGGGCGAGAAGAATTATTTACTAACCTCAGGTAATCTTGCAGAAAAATGTTTAACATAATCTTTTCCAATATTTTTGACAATACTGTCGAGTAGATAAAGAGATGGTAGCTTCTGTTCACTTGGAACCTACAAGCACAAGCAGCCAACAAATGAAATAGGCATACCCTTCTACTTATGAGAATACAATTACATAAATAGACTATACAGATTTACAATGGAAAAAGATAATCACAGAAATGTTGTTGCAATACACCAAGGGAAAGTCACTCTGCTACAACTGGTCAATAGCTGTCCCCACTAGAACAACGGGAATCTGCTACACAACAGACCAATATAAACTTGCTTTATGATCCTCACATAGAGAAAGCCCAACAATTTTCCTTCTTTTGTTAGTTGAGTTACCCCTACTTGTCAAGAAATTCAACAATATTTTGTTCAAACACACAATATGTGAAGATAACGAGCCTAGCTGAAATGCAAGAGTTAGCAGTAGGCATCATCTCCTGAGGAGAGCTGCATGTTATAAAACAAGAAGTGAACACCGCACAGTGTAGGCCATTTGTGAGGTGCAGCGTTTCCACATCCATTCATCATGATTTATACAGTTTCACCTTTACAAGAACATGCTAAACAATTCAAACATAAATGTGGCTTTCCGAAATCTGGATCCATTCCGTGTGAAATGGTCAAGATGAGGTATACAATTTGATTGAGAACAGTTTGACATGCAGCGCAGCACAAATCTGCAGACCAGATAGTGGAAGAGTAGAGATCAAAGCCTGGTATATTTTTCAACAATGGAGTGATAACTTTTTTATATTTTCCATCACTGAACACTGCCATAGTGTGACACTTTGAACCCCCTAACAGTAATATCCTTTTGTCATGCCATGTAAGTCTGAAATTCATTCGGTGATGTTATGATCCCACAGGCGTAAAATCGTGACGCAGTTGGTTGAAATGGATTTCGCCATGAAACTTTAACAACGGTAAAGCGCATAGAACCACGGACCTTGGCATCATACAAGAGTAGTGCATGGGCAATCACACGTAGAAATGATAGGAAGTAAGAGATAGATGTAGTGCATATCGATACATTCATTAGCATGATGTTTGCATACATCAACGGAGACAAACACAGAGTTGCTCTGGGCGTGTTGTACCTTTCGTTCGAAAATTAGGTCAGTGGTAAGTTCATTAGCAAACAAGACGAGATTTGGCAACATCACAGCAAAGGGATCTCGATTAGCTATGTCATGTAGACTAGAATACAACATGGGAGCATGCGTACTGCATCTAGCACAAGACGTACATCACATCAGACTGACTGGTACTAGCTGATAGTTTTACATGGAGAGAGAGAGAGAGAGAGAGGACAAGGGGGAATGGTATGGAATAGCATAGAGGAAGAGGAAGAGGAAGAGATGAACCTCGAGGATGTTGGCGCAGATGAGGGAGGCGATGGGCTTGGCGGCGTGGAGGTTCTCGCCGGCGATGATGGTGAGGTTGGTGATGATGGGCTTGGAGTTGAAGGTGAGCTCCGCGAGAGCGGCCCGGTACTGCACGACGAGCTCGTCCACCTGCGCCTGGTCGACGGCGCCATTGGCAGCGGCGTAAGATCTGGGATCCCTGGGGGCGGGGGCGGGGGGAGGAGGCGGGTGCTGGGCGAGGCGAGGCTTCTTGGGGTCGGGGGCGGCGGATCTGCGAGGGGCGGAGGAGGGCTCCATGGGGGCGGAGGAGGCTCGCATGGCCTAGCCTAGGGTTTGGGGCGCATAGGCGGAGCTAGGGTTTGCGTGACAAAACCCGAAGCCACGACCGCGAGAGAGAGGCTGAGGAGGAGGAAGGAGAGAGCCGCCAGAGCGTCTTGTCTTCGCAACATCCCTTCCCTTCCCTTCTGCTTGCCGAATGCCATCTCCATGTCAACGAAACGAACGATGCTGCTCACTACAAACCGATCATTTTTAACCGCTTCAGATTTCGCGTTTTTTTTTCCCAACTTCTCAAAAATCAAATCAAATTTCAATTTTTTTTGCTAAAATTTATCTGGACTTTTTGGTGTATGAAGTTTTTGCAAAATTCAGAGATACTGCTTGTGAGTGTTTTTTTCGATCCGGTTTTTCGTTGAGTTACGGTATTTTTATTTTCTTGGTTTACACCATTGATTTATATAAATTGGGATGTTCACGGTAACGTATAAGTTACTCCAATAAAATTTTTATGCTCTTACCGATGGCTGATTCCATAAACATTCACTTCACTTTTCTGGGGGCTAACTATACTCTTTAATCATTTCTGAATTGACAATCAATATTTCTATGAAGAGATTTACTTCAGTCCAACAAAAAATACCCTCGTGGTACCTAATCATAAATCGTTGGATCCTACTCAGCTAGATCCAATAGTCAGAAATGATTTGGTACCTTAATATACCGGTACCTCGAGGTAGAGGTATTTTTTATTAAGACCGAAGCAAATCTCTTCTGGGAAACGGGGCAGTTCTATGCTGAATCTGAAATGCGCTAGCAAGCAATTCGTCTGTGTTAGTTCTTGTGGTTGATGATCATCAGCTTATATCTTACTGTTTGTGCATTTCAAAAGTGCTGATAAAATGGTGCGTTTAGATCATTGTAACTTGTAAGCACATAAATGATTCATTAGAATGAAACTGCCAGCTTACCATGCAAAATAAGAGGACGATGTTTAATGGAAAAAGAAAATGACAAATGAAATATAATTTAAGTAAAAATTATATATATGTATTATTAGCGATCTAAAGCTAAAGTTAAAAATAAACTTCGATAAAAAAAGACCTAAAGTCAACTCCAAAGTTATGGCTGAAATTTAAATTTTATTTTATAGCATAAGTGAAAAGATGGGGAGGAGATCTACTTCAATTGCTTTATGCACCCCACAGCTTTGACACAGAAAAACAAATATTTGCCCGTGAAGATGGCACCAAGATATATGGTATATTGGTATTCACATATACAGAAGATGAAAAAGCTACGAGGAAACCAAATTAGCCTAATATGAAACATTCAAAAAACAATCGACTTAAGACACCCAACGCAACCAGGAGGCACACATCTATAACTTGTAAGCAAATTTGACACCACTGAGAGTAAAATATGGTTTACAAACTCGCTACATTGATAAGAAATAAACAGGGCCATAAACAAGAGCACCACGTGCTCTAAGGTTGTGCTCTACTTTATGGAACTTTCTCTAAATATACTCCCTAAATATTCAGCTTGCTACAGAACACCAGCAATACCCCCTCATAAATAGAAGTATAGACCTGAGTAAACAGTATAAATATATAATCTAGTCACAGGAAGTCTAACACAACTTAGGACACGTTCTTCTCCCCCTACTACTGAACCACCTTCCCTCATTTTAATGTGCATGCTTTCCGAACTGATAAACGGTATGTTTTTTATGAAAATTTTGTATTGGGAAGTTGCTTTAAAAATTCATACTACCTCCGTTATTATTTTTTGATTTTTGTGCCTAATGCTTTGACCATTGTACAAAAACTTAAAAAATAGTCACGCATAAAGTGATATTCACATTTTATAATTTAATCATCTAGTAACAATAAAAATATTAATCGTAAAAAAAATCAAATAAGACGAAGAGTCAAAACGTTGTAAGAAAAATGACCTTATTTTGGAACGGAGGTAGTATTAATCTATTTTATATATTTTTATAACTATTAATTAATTTAATGTACTAATCTATTAATATGTTTTCCGCGTCAGATAACTACCACCCATCCGAATGCGGCCTTAGCCCTGCTCCTCATCCAAACGAGATGTCCAAGTCCATGATAACCTCTCCACCTTCCATAATTGTTCCAGAATTTTGTTGATCTCCACCTTTCCAAGAGGGAGGAGACAGATGCACCATATGGGTCTGCTTCTTGTGGGAGAGTACCAACACAACCTCTTGACGTTTTAGGTTACCCTTTATACCTGCAGCCAGTAAAATATTTAGTGACAGAAAAAAAAAGGCTCAACATACCTGGACAGAGGATACTGAAAGCTGGCGCTAAGATACTAGTACCATTTCTTGCTAACACAAATCAAATAAAGCTGACATAAAACCTAACATGCTGCTAACGCTGGACACGAACAGAATTCACGTTGCCAAGCGAGTCTGGAGCCAAATTGGACACCCGGTGGCCAGTGGCAAGGAGAGGTTTTCGGAAATACTACAGGAAGAACTTGGACACCATGGTGCTCCTGGTCTCCTGGATGCTTTGGAAGGAAAGGAATGCGAACAAGTTAGCCATTCAAGCGCGCGGTGGTTCCGTGTTTTCAAGGAAGAAGTTGGAGTGTGGTCAGCAGCTGATTTCTTTCGGGAACCTCAAGGGATAGGTTAATGGTCAAAGGAGTAGGGTGTCTTTTTTTGTTTTCTTCCCAGCTGCGTTTCAGCAGCTGGCTTGGGCTGTTTCAGCCAGGATTTTCCTTTTCTCTTCCGTTTTCTCTTGGTCTGTATACTTGTTCATTCCAATCTTAATGAAATGAGGGATCTAGTCTTTGGCTGCCCCGGCAAAAAACATGCTGCTAATGCTGCAACATTTCCAACATAACTAGAGCAGAGGATTCCATGCAGGATTAATAGGGACAATATGAATCCTATAAAAATCAAATAGTGCCATTTGCTGTTGCTTCCATTAACATCACTAAAGAACAATGCTTCAAGTCTAACTCTCATATAAAACTATAGAAGCAACGCTAGAACACTGATAATTACCTGGTTGCTGTGGCCACACGTGACACTTCTCGTGGCAGTTGACAGACCTGGGGTGCAGCCGAGCTTAGAACCTGCAGAAGAACAGTGAAGTACATTATTTCGACCTGCTGAACTCAGCCTACCCAAAAGGGGAGCATTATCAGATAGACAGATGTATCGCTACCATGCCATATGATACATGATGGCTGACAAATCACAAGCAAAGAACAACCATGACTCAAGCAAATGCAAAACACAGTGAAACAAAATGTACAGAACTTGGCGGGTCTAATTATGCCTCAAAAGTTTACATCATATAGTGAGTTCACACGTCTAATTGATTCATCATTCCAGCCAATCTGAGAATTTCTCAAATGACAACCACCTCTAATATACTGCATGGAACTTCTGGATGCAGCACAAGGATACTTAATGATAGCCGACTGACATTTAAAAAAAACTATAAAATCACTCAACAGGGTATGCTAAGGCAGTGAAATACATCATAAAACACAGTTCATATGAAAATGCACCTCACTGTTTAACACATCTAACATTACTACTTTTGTCTTCCCAACAGATAATGGTAGCATCCAATAACAAATGGCAAACAAATTGTCATGAAATACACATGAGCTGATTGGCAGGTCAGCAGAATGTATGCCTCAAAAGTTAAGCTCATAAGGAGACTTTGCACATATAATTGATTCATAATTCCTGCCAATCTTCCAAGCATAAGTAAATGGCAGATCATCTTGTCCTGGTTGTACTTGAGGACGAGGGTCTGGAGCAAGGGCTCGATAATGCCACCGGGAGGCAGAGGACAAGGTGGATAGTGAACTCTGCGTCCATCCCCCAGCTGCTTACCAACGAAGATCGCTGCTGGTCCGGTGGGATGCCTATGCACAGATAAAGAACAAGTAAGCAACGGTGCAGGCATGAAGAGCGAATGAAACCAAGCAAGCAAAGCTTAAGCCTGCGCATATACCTGGATCTTGGCCTTGACATTGTCAATGGTGTCGCTGCTCTCAACCTTGAGCGTGATGGTCTTCCCCATGAGGGTCCTGACACAGATCTGCATCTTGGTCCAGTGTCAGCAACCTTGCTCTTCTGCTTGATGCTAGGTGGCCTCATCAGTTTACATCTTCCTGCTTGTGCCATTCAAAAGTGCTGATAATATGGTGTGTTTAGGTTGATGTAAGCATAAGAACTAGTGAGAATGAAACAGCTGGTTTACCATGCAAGGTCTACTTTAATTGCTCCCTGCACTTATGGCTTTGATAAAGAAAACAAATGTTCACCGCAAAGATGGCACAAAGATGTTCCAAGCCATCCAGGGCATAACAAATGTTAATTGCAGTCTGCCGATTTCATATTCTAGATTCACATTCACAGAAAATCAAAAGCTACAAGGAAACCAGGTTGCAGCAGAATACCCTAATATGGAGCAATCAAAAAACAATCGACTTTAAGACACCCAACACTACCAGCAGCAAACATCCATAATTTGTGAGCAATTTGACACCAATAAGAGGAAAATATGGTCTACAACCTCCTTACATTGATTAAAAAATAAACAGGGGCATAAACAAGAGCACACTCTTAAGGTTGTGCTCTAGTAGATGGAACTTTTCTATAAATATAATCCCCTGAATATTCATGCTCGCTACAAAATACCTGCAATACCCCTCATAAATAGAACTAATAAAACAGTAGATAAATAGATATCTGGCCATAAGAAGTCTAACACAAGGCATGAAGATGTGCCACAGTTAGCCATGCCCATCATCCAAAAAAAATGTCCAAGTCCATTATATCCTCTGTGCCTCCCATACTTGTTCCAAAATTCTGCTGATCTCCACCTTTCCAAGAGGGAGGAGACAGATGCACCATGTGGGTCTGCTTCTTTTGAGAGGGTACCGTCAATACAACCCCTTGTCGCTTTAGGCTACCCTTTAAACCTGCAGCCATGAAAATATTTAGTGACAAAAAAATGGCTCAATAACAACTAAATGGTAGCTCAAATCTAGATAAATATCAGGAGGACTCCTGCGCCTAGATAAAAATCTATGATGGGCAGCAAAGTTGTTTTTTTTAAAAAAAATGTATTTGCCCTTTACTCAAATTTTCAATTATACATCTCTATCCATTCCCTCTAAATTTCCATGGTGAGATAAATCAACATAGGTGATGTGCTCTTTCTGTGAAAGCACAAGTGATGCATTTCCACCATCTGTTTCTTAGGTAATGTTTTGTGAGTATAGGAAAAGGCATGCATTCTAGAGTCATATTATCTACAGCCATTTAACTGTGCATTGTTCATAAATCTCCATTCCATTTAATGATGATTTCTTTGCATGTATCCAGGTTGTATCTATGTAATATGTTTTATCAGCTCATCAAAGTGTTCCCTAGTCAACTGTGTCGAGATACTCCTATCTTGTTGACACCAAACAAATATTAGCATCCTGGACTGGAGTACCATGTACACCCAATGCCATAGTAACAGGGTTATCATGCCATACAGCAATGTACCCTGTTCTTGTTAGCAAAGACAAAAGAACATGTTTCCCATTGATTAGCCCATATGCATCGACCTAATAGCTTAGATATTATTATCAACTACAACTTGCAGGTTTGCTGTTTCTGAAAGCAGGAAGGTTATGATGGTTAGAAATGGAACGGATAAGAGTCAGGGATGAACAAGTAAAACAAATATTACCTGGAGCCATAGGAAGATAGTCTGATATCTTACTGCTCATGTAGCCATAGCCAAAGCAAATAATTCTTTTTGAGCCATACAGAGCCACATCTTTTAGCCTCATGTTCTTCACGTCAACAGCAAGCACCCACGTAATTTCATTCCATTGGTCGACCTTGGCCATGAAGCAAACAGTGTCATCAGAGTGCAAGCTTAGGGTTGGATGGCCCACATAAAGTCTCTCCAAGGTTTGCTGGGGTGTGGCTTGGTCATCCAAAATCTTAGGCAGCAACTCAAAATTCAACGTGTTGCCATCAACAGAGAGATCAGAAGAATTGAGTTTGTAGTCCTGGCGCCAACCCTGCTTCCAAGGATTGGTGGCAGGTGCACTCCAGATGGTAGCAGTCCAACCTCGAGAGAAGGTGCCGTTGCTGCAGGTTCGCCTCGTAAAAACTTGCATCTGAGTGTACCTGATTCGACCTTGGACAACAGCAATGTCACGAAGAGGCCTTGCAGAGCCGCTGAACGGCATGGTGGGTTTGAGAGGCGGCGGCAGCGGGAAGTAGCGGAGCGCAGGGCTGCTGGTGTCAGTGTGTAGAGAGAGAATATCGCAGAAGATGATACCACGGTAGAGGTCGACCCAGCCCATGGTGCCCGCTTTCCCTCCAACAGTGATCGCCTTGGTATTAACATGGGTAAATGATGGGTCGACCAGGCCATGCAGGGAGAGTGGATGGCAGCTCCAAGCATCTGCACCGGAGTGGTAGACGTGGAGGGCGTACTCAAAGAATCCTGAAGTGTGGGTGTTACAGAGTGCAGCAACGACGAAGGTACCATCGTCAGGGACAGGATGTGGGTGCAGGCCCAATCTCCTGGGGTCAAGGCGGCGGCTTGGAGTAGCAGAGCCGCAGCGCAGCAGGCCAACCTCGTTGTCAATGAACCTGTCGATGGCAGGGTGCGGGAGCAAGCGCAGTTTGGTGGCGGCGGAGTGATAGACGAAGTAGTCATAGCAGCTTCCATCGTAGCGGTTGTCCCAGGGCCCTAGGGCGAGTCGGAGGAGGACGAGGTCCGCCTCCGTGGCCATGATGGTGGGCTCCGCCGCGAACTTGGTGGGATCCAATCCAGGGCAGTGGACGCACATGTAGGAGACGCTCGGCGGCGGGGCGGTCCAGAAGGATACCTCGATGGGCTGGCCGCTCCTGGTTTGGGACTTCGCGGTGGTGGCGTTGGGGTGGTTGGCCATGAAGGCCTGCAAATCGAGGAGGACCCAAGGCGTCGGCGTCGCCGTCGCAGCGGTGGCGTGTGCCGGCGGGTTCAGGGACTCCTCCATGATGGTCGGCCACCCCGTGTACGAACCCGACGAGTCATCACTCTCACCTCCAGCCATGGCTGCTCCTCCGTCCGGAAGATGATCAGATGAGTTGAGGAAAGAAAGGGCAGAAGAGAGAAAAATTGTTGTCATGTATGACAACGACTTAGAGTCGACTCTTAGCATTTATTAAATAAAATTTTCTTGCATGAAGGTGGAAAAAAAAGAAACTAACGTAATAAAAAATATTTTATTTCATTAATTAAGAAACTATACTTGACTTACGTATCATTATAAAATAGGTTTTTGATGCTGACGTGGATCAGATAAGAGTCGATAATGGGCTCTACCTTTAAACATGCCCTAAGGGCAGTCCCAATGAAAAAAATTGACATGGTTGCCATAATATAAGAAATTATTTATAGAAATTATTTTCCACAATGAAGGTGTCTTTGAGTAATAATTATTTTCTTTTCCTCTCTACTAACTCTATATTATTCTATCAATAATGAGCGTGACACATGTTCTTTAAAAAACTAGTAGTTTCTTCTCAATGGTGAATTCATGATTTCTTGATGTATGGGGTGAAGAGAAAGACTTAGTTTTTTCATAAGGAAAACCATTTCTAAGTTTCTCTTTTTCTTTATTAATTACATTGTCATGTCACCATTTTACTTATGTGACAAGCTATTTAATAAGAATAAAAACCATCGTTAATATACCATTAGAACCCTAACTGCGTTCTGTTTCATCATTTCTGAATTGACGATCAACATTTTTGGGAACGTTCTATGCTGAATCTGAAATGCGCTAGCAAGCAATTCGTCTGTGTTAGTTCCTGTGGTTGATGATCATCAGCTTATATCTTCCTGTTTGTGCATTTCAAATGTGCTGGTAAAAGGGTATATTTAGGTCATTGTAAGCACATAAATGATTTAGAATGAAATCCAAAATAAGAGGGAAAATAAGAGGGTGATTGTTTTGGTCTTTCATGTAAAAAATCAAACGGCATATCTACGAACAAAATATAATTTATGAATAAAATTTTTTACGTATTTATCCTCAATGATCTAAACATGATAAGAAATAAACTTCGGTGAAAAAACAAATCAACTTCAAAATTATGGTTAAAAATTCAAATTTGGCTTACAGGCATAAGTAAAAAGATAGGAAGGAGATATACTTTAATTGCTTCGTGCGCCCCACAGCTTTGATAAAAAAAACAAAATATTTTCTCGATTCACATAAACAGCAAATGAAAAGGCTACGAGGAAACCAAATTGCATCAGAAAAGCCTAATATGAAACATTCAAAAAATAATCGACTTAAGACACCAAACGCTACCAGGCACACATCCATAACTTGTAAGCAATTTGATACCACCGAGAGTAAAATATGGTTTACAACCTCGCTACATTGATAAGAAATAAACAGGGCTAAGATGGAAAATTCCTTCTGTTCATCTCAAAATTAAGCCAATTCCTTACATGCACCTAAAAAATATCTAATCTCTTACGTGACCTTAAAATTTCACGGTAAACCCTTAGGCCACCTCCAACAATTAAAGATAGCACACTATCTCTAAACATTCTAAAAGACAATTTTTTCAATAGTTTAACTTTTAGCAAGTAGCTCATAATACAAATGACCCTACAAATCATTCTCACTTGATATTAAAATATATGTAAGAGAGAGCTTATTAAGAGATAGCTTTTATCTCTCTCCTATTAAAAAATTATATAGCACATGTTATATATATAGCTTATAGATACCATCGGTGGCCTAATATACCCATGCCGTGTCGCCTCCGTGAAACAAATGGGTGTACTGGTAAAATACCTTGTCAGTATTAAAAAAAAGACCAAATTGCCCTCTGCAAACCCTAGTACCAACCCAATCTGCAGCTCTCCCTCTCTCAGTATCTCTCCTTTCTTCACCGAGGGAAGCGTGGCGGCGGCGTGGCTCCCCAGCCCGGCGGCGGCGGCTCCCAAACCCGGGCGGCGTCGGCTGCTGCTCCCCAGGCGGCTGCGGCTCCCCGACGGCGGCGGCGACTCCTCAGCCCGGCGGCGGCGGCTCCCCCAGCCTGGCGGCGGCTCCTCAGCCCGGCGGCTACGGCTCCCTAGCCCCGCGGCGTCGGCTCCTCTGCCCTGGCGGTGGCCTCTCCTCTCGTCTTTACCAAAGCACGGCAACGAGCAAGCTCTCCCTCTCATCTCGTCTTAACCGAAGCAGGCAGCGGTGGCGGCTCCAGCTCCCATTTTGCACGGCTGGCTAAAGTGGTAATGATAGATTAGCCTATGCAGTGGTAATGATAGATTAGCAAAAAAAAGCTTATAGACTAATCTGTGTATATTGCTAGCTGATTTAGTTTCATTTTGGTAATGATAGATTAGCCTATGGAGTGGCTAAGTACTGTATTTTTTGGTTGAACTTTAAGTGACATACTACTGTCATATTTTGGTGTTGTACTACCTATGTATGGTTGTTGTTTTACTGATGTACTCATATGGCAATGATGGTTATGGTGTAACTAGTACTTGTTAATTAAATTAGTTTGTCAGCCGGTTGCCATATGTTTAAATGGTATTGTGATGTGTCCATATACAAAGTATTTGACTTGTTTAAATGTGCTGTTGTTTGCTGATATGAAAATGGTAATTTGGTGTATATCGTATTACCATGAAACTAATTGCATATTTTTAATGAATGCTCATGTTATTGTCATGTATGTATTTTTCACACTAGTTTGTCATATTCATTGTGTAAAAACAATCTCAATACTGTTAGCTAGCTATATTCACTGTTTTTTTAAGAATTTATTTTAAATTTTTTATTCAGTGATTAATTTTTTAGATTTTTTTAAAATTGTATCCACGGGTTATTCTTTTTTACTGTCATAAAATACACGTCATGTAAAAACAATTCAATCGATAGCAATTTGTAAATCTGAAAACTATCCACTCAAATTTCATATCCTCCATTCTCAATGGGCATAATGGACATTTCAAAGCATACTAACACCAAAACTAAAGGAGACTTCACAGGAGGGGTATACAAGGGTTTGCAATGAAATTTTAAGGGCACATAAGGGATCATGTATTTTCCAGGTGCATGTAAGGGATTGGCTCAGTTTTGAGGTGTACAGGAGGAATTTTCCCTAAACAAGAGCACCACGTGCACTAAGGTTGTGCTCTACTATATGGAACTTTCTCTAAATATACTCCCATAAATATTCATGCTTGCTACAGAACACCAGCAATACCCCCTCATAAATAGAAGTATAAACCAGAGAAAACAATAGATAAATAGATAATCTAGTCATACAAAGTCTAACACAACTTAGCCTGCTCCTCATCCAAACAAGATGTCCAAGTCCATGATATCCTCTCCACCTTCCATACTTGTTCCAGAATTTTGTTGATCTCCACCTTTCCAAGAGGGAGGAGACAGATGCACCATATGGGTCTGCTTCTTGTGAGAGAGTACCAACACAATCCCTTGCCGTTTTATGTTACCTGCAGCCAGTAAAATATTTAATGACAAAAAAAAGGACTCTAACATACTTGGACAGGGGATACTGCAAGCTGATGCTAAGACTACTACCATTTCTGACTAACACGAATCAAATAAAGCTGACATAAAACCTAACATGCTGCTAACGCTGCAACATTTCTAACATAACTAGAGCAGAGGATTCCATGCTGGATTAATAGGGACAATATGAATCACTCATGCATAGCAACAAGTGAACACAGGGTATACTAAGGCAATGAAATACATCATAAAACACAGTTCATATGAAAATGTACCTCACTGGGTAACACACCTAACATTACTACTTTTGTCTTCCCACCAGATAATGGCAGCATCCAAACAATTGTCATGAAATACACATGAGCTGATTGGTATGCCTCAAAAGTTAAGCTCATAAGGAGACTTCGCATATATAATTGATTCATAATTCCTGCCAATCTTCCAAGCATAAGTATAATGGCAGATCATCTTGTCCTGGTTGTACTTGAGGGCGAGGGTCTGGAGCAAGGGCTCGATAATGCCACCGCGGAGGCAGAGGACAAGGTGGATAGTGGACTCTGCAGTCATCCCCCAGCTGCTTGCCAGCGAAGATCGCTGCTGGTCCGGTGGGATGCCTATGCACAGATAAAGAACAAGTGAGCAACGGTGCAGGCATGAAGAGCGAATGAAACCAAGCAAGCAAAGCTTAAGCCTGCGCATATACCTTCCTTGTCCTGGATCTTGGCCTTGACATTGTCGATGGTGTTGCTGCTCTCGACCTTGAGCATGATGGTCTTCCCCATGAGGGTCCTGACACAGATCTGCATCTTGGTCCGGTGTCGGCAACCTTGCTATTCTGCTTGATGCAAGGTGGCCTCATCAGTTTACATCTTCCTGCGTGTGCCATTCAAAAGTGCTGATAAAATGGTGTGTTTAGGTTGATGTAAACATAAGAACTAGTGAGAATGAAACAGCTGGTTTACCATGCAAAGTCTACTTTAATTGCTCCCTGCACTTATGGCTTTGATAAAGAAAACAAATGTTCACCGCAAAGATGGCACAAAAGATGTTCCAAGCCATCCAGGGCATAACAAATGTTAATTGCAGTCTGCCGATTTCACATTCTAGATTCACATTCACAGAAAATCAAAAGCTACAAGGACACCAGGTTGCAGCAGAATAGCCCAATATGGAGCAATTAAAAAACAATCGACTTAACACACACAACACTACCAGCAGGCACACATCCATAAATTGTGACGCCAACTAGAGGAAAATATGGTTTACAACCTCCTTACATTGATTAAGAAATAAACAGGGGCATAAACAAGAGCACACTCTTTAAGGTTGTGCTCTAGCAGATGGAACTTTCTCTAAATATAATCCCCTAAATACAAAATAGAACTAATAAAACAGTAGATAAATAGATATCTGCCCATAATAAGTCTAACACAAGGCATGAAGATGTGCCACAGTTAGCCATGCCCATCATCCAAAAAAAATGTCCAAGTCCATCATATCCTCTGTGCCTCCCATACTTGTTCCAGAATTCTGCTGATCTCCACCTTTCCAAGAGGGAGGGGACAGATGCACCATATGAGTCTGCTTCTTCTGAGAGGGTACCGTCAATACAACCCCTTGTCGCTTTAGGCTACCCTTTATACCTGCAGCCATT
The DNA here is from genome assembly GCF_000231095.2 of Oryza brachyantha. Taxonomy (NCBI): domain Eukaryota; kingdom Viridiplantae; phylum Streptophyta; class Magnoliopsida; order Poales; family Poaceae; genus Oryza; species Oryza brachyantha. The sequence goes on from NC_023171.2 coordinate 15,202,994, forward strand.
AAAATATTTAGCGACAACAAAAATGGCCCAATAACAACTATATGGTAGCTCACATCTAGATAAATATTAAGGGGACTCCTGCACCTAGATAAAAATCTATCATGGGCAGCAAAGTTTTTTTTTTTAATTTGTATTTGCCCTTTACTTAAATTTTCACATATCTGTCTCTATCCGTTCCGGCGTTCCCTCTAAATTTCCATAGCGAGGCAAATCAAACTAGTTGATGTGCTCTTTCTGTGAAAGCACAAGTCATATGTTTCCACCATCTGTTTCTTAGGCAATGTTTTGTGAGTATAGGAAAAGGCACGCCTGTGTCAAGATACTCCTATCTTGTTGAGACCAAACAAATATTAGCATCCTGGACTGGAGTACCATGTACACCCAATGCCATAGAAACAGGGTTATCATGCCATACAGCAACGTCCCCTGTTCCTGTTAGCAAAGACAAAGGTACATATTTCCCATTGATTAGCCCATATGCATCGATCTAATAGTTTTGATATTATTATCAACTACAACTTGCAGGTCTGCTGTTTCTGAAAGCAAGAAGGTTATGATGGTTAGCAATGGAATCGATCAGAGTCAGGGATGAACAAGTAAAACAAGTAATTACCTGGAGCCATAGGAAGATAGTCTGATATCTTACTGCTCATGTAGACATAATAGTCAATGCAAATAAGTCTTTTTGAGCCATACAAAGCCACATCTTTTAGCCTCATGTTCTTCACGTCAACAGCAAGCACCCACGTATTTGTATCCTTGCGGTTGACCTTGGCCATGAAGCAAACAATGTCATCAGAGTGCAAGCTTAGCGTTGGACAGCCCACATGAAGTCCCTCCAAGGTTTGCTGAGGTGTGGCTTGGTCATCCAAAATCTTAGGCAGCAACTCAAAATTCATCGTGCTGCCATCAACAGAGAGATCAGAAGAAGTGAATTTGCAGTCCTGGCGCCAACCTTGCTTCCAAGGATTGGTGGCTGGTGCACTCCAGATGGCAGTACTCCAACCTTGAGGGATGAAGGCGCCATTGATGCGGGGTCCTGGCCTTGTAAAAGCTTGCATCTGAGTGTACCTGATTCGACCTTGGACGACAGCAATGTCACGAACATGCCTTGGACAGCCTCTTAACGGAATGTTGGGGTTGAGAGGTGGCGGCAGCGGGAAGTAGTGGAGCACAGGGCTGCTGGTGTCAGTGTTTAGAGAGAGAATGTCACAGAAGATAATACCATGGTAGAGGTCGACCCAGCCCATGGTGCCCGCTTTCCCTCCAACAGTGATCACCTTGGTATTCACATGGATAAATGATGGGTCGACCAGGCCATGGAGGGAGATTGGATGGCAGGTCCAAGCATCTGCACCGGAGTGGTAGACGTGGAGGGCGTACTCAAAGAATCCTGAAGCGTAGGTGTTACGGAGTGCAGCAACGATGAAAGTACCATCGTCAGGGCCAGTATGTGGGTGCAGGCCCAATCTCCTGGGATCAAGGCGGCGCCTAGGTGTAGCAGAGCCGCAGCGCAGCAGACCAACCTCGTTGTCAATGAACCCTTCGATGGCAAGGCGCGGGAGCAAGCTCAGTTTGGTGGCGGTGGAGTTATAGACGAAGTAGTCATAGCTGCTGCTATCGTCGCGGTGGTCCCAGGGCCCTATGGCGAGTCGGAGGAGGACGAGGTCAGCCTCCGTGGCCATGATGGTGGGCTCCGCCGCGAAGTCAGCGGGATCCAACCCAGGAGAGTGGACGCACATGTAGGAGACGCTCGGCGGAGGGGCGGTCCAGAAGGATACCTCGATGGGGTGGCCGCTCCTGGTTTGGGACTTGGCGGTGGTGGCGTTGCGGTGGTTGGCCATGAAGGCCTGGAAATCGAGGAGGACCCAAGGCGTCGCCGTCGCAGCGGCGGAGTGGACCGGCGGGTCCAGGGACTCCTCCAGGATGGTCGGCCACCCACTCCCAGCTCCTGCCATGGCTGCTCCTCCGTCCGGAAGATGATCGGATGAGTTGGGGGATTTGGGAAATCGCCTAAACCTAACCTATGCTAGCCGCCGCCGTGCGTGGATTTGGCAGGGGAAGAAGATGATGATAGGATCGGTTTGGGCCATCGATGGGCCGCGGGAGGAGTCGAACGCATTTAGTTTTTCGATTTTGTCCATCTACGCGCTTTCCTCCTCTGTTCGGACATCTGTATCTATATTGGAGTTGGGATTTTTCTTTCAGGTCTACCCAGCAAATGTACACGGGCAAAATTACCGTGTTCACCCGTCACATCAAATCTTTAGATATATGTATAGAACATTAAATATAGTTTAAAAAATAACTAATTGCACAGTTTAAAAGTAATTTGCAAAACAAACCTTTCGAGCCTATTTAGTCCATGATTAGTCATAACTGCTACAGTAACTCTCATGTGCTAATGATGGATTAATTAGGCCTAAAAAATTTGTCTCATGGTTTCTTGACACCTTATGCAATTAGTTTTTTAATTAGTCGTCAAAATAGTCTTCCGATATCCGGTCAAATATTTGATGTATCACCTAACCCAAAAATTCCCGCAAACTAAACAAGCCCTAAAACGATTTCGCACCATTAGATGTACATATCTAATGGACTAAAACGATCTAAAATATCTCTCGCGCGGTCCTACACAGGGCACACCTCTAACTACGCACTTCATGCCCGTTGGCCGATGTCAATCAACTCAAAATTAGGGAAAATTGATTGATGTTCTTTTTACCTGTAATTGTGCATAGTTGAGGTGTAGGGCATCCTGCATTTTTCATCAATCAAATTCAATAGGGGAAGAGTAGAACCAGCAATCCAGAGGTGGGCAGCATGGGGGCAGCAGCTGACCGTCAGCGTGGAGGGAGGGAGCAATTGGCCGACGACTTTGGGGCCCTATGGGCCTTGGATCCCGGCCTATCTTTCTGTTCTGCAGATGATTCAGTTTTCTTAACTTTGCTCAATGCTAGGGAGATGTGGCTCAACCAGCAGGTTTTATCGATCACCCCCTACAAGCTATCCCAGCCCAGGATGATTTCAACCTGTCTGGTGATCCCTTTTGTCAGGTTAAGCCCAGCAATCCATCTCTCAAACTTGCAAAGGGCAGAAAAAAGAGACAGGAGATAGATTTGGTGGATTTTGGCACAAGAAGAAGTGCCAGGATAAATAAGCTTACTGATGGTTACATGTCGCCGGATCCTTCTATTGGAATGGGCAAACCAAGAGGGAAAGCTTCCCTGGAAAGTGCTAAGACGTTAAAGATGATGTCTCAAGAAAGTGGTATTCTGCTCTCACCAAACCCTCTCCCTTCTGATTTTATTGAATCCTATACTGATGACAATGGCACAAATTCTGTGCCGATGGATTGCTCCATCCAACTTCTACAACAAATTGGTGTTGATGGCTTGCCCGTGCCCGCGCCAAGTCCGTGCTGCCTCCCACGCCCGAACCGAGTCCGAGCCACCATCGGCTCCGCCCGCCGCCCGCAACCGCCGTCGCCGAATCCGCCGTCGTGGCCGACTCGGTCCCCTAACCACCGCCCGCCCTACCCAGCTGCCCCCTCCCCCATAAATGCCCCTCGCCCGCGCGCCACCGCCGCCCTTTTCCAGACGTCCCCGAGCCGCCGCCGCGCCCATCGCCTCGCCGTCGTCGACCGATCTCGCGCCTCACCGCCGGTTGCCATTGCGGAGCCGTGTCACCGCCCATTCCCGCTCGACGCCGACTCGCTGCCGCCCTCGCGCCGCTGGTGAGTGTCCCCTTTCCCCTCTCCCTCCTTCTTCTTCCCCTTCAGCCGCCGCCGTCAGCCCGTGTGCACCGCTGTTCACCGCCGACGCGCCGTTTTGGCGCCGCCTCCCATGCCTCGCCGTCGCTGACGCGGTCGCACCGTCGTCAACCTCCCCGAGCCGCCACCGTCCTCCTTTGGCGCGCTGCTCTTAACGTTGTCGCCGGTTCTCGCGCTGCCGCTCGCCCGGTCGTCGTCGCCCGCGCGCCGCCCGCCCAGTCGTCGTCGCCCGCACGCCGCCCGTCGTTCGCCACTCGCCGCCTTCCGCTGCTCGCTCGGCCGATCGCCGCCTCCCTCCTCTCCCGGCCAAACCCACCTCCCCTCCTCTCTATTTTGGGGCCACTGGCAAGTTGGGCCCACCCGTCAGCCGGTCGCCTCCTCCTCCCCTCTCTCTCCCCTCCGGGGCCCACTGGTCAGTCCTCTCCCCCTCTCTCCTTGGTCCACCTGTCGGCGCCACCTCATTCCTCCGCTGACATTAGCGAGCCCCTTTATTGCGCAATAAATGATTTAAGACTTTTCTGTTTAGTTAAAAACCCAGAAAACTTCTAAAATTCATAACTAATTCATTCGGTCTCCGTTTAAGTCCATTCAAATTTCATTAAATTCATAAAATTGTCAAGAATCCATTAAAAATACTTTATTTTGTTGTTTCAATAGAGTTTGTGTCTGTTTATTTATTTTTGTGCTTTGGCGCTTAGATTCGGACCTCGCCGAAGCACCGGTTTACTTCGAGATCTTCGCCGAAGTACCCCAAGGACCAGAGCAAGGCAAGTGGCACTCACCTTGATCATATTGGACCCATTATTGCAAATTCCCCGCTTTATTTATTCAAACATGCATTGTTTTAATTAAAATATTTATTGTATTTATTTTTCGGGTAACCCTTATTTATGCCATTGTTTATTCATCTTTATTTATGCTATACCGGGGTAAATTGAGTAGAGTTAGGCCTAGGTTAATGCTTAGCTGTGCTTAAATAGCTCGTGGGATCACACTTTAATCATTACTAGTTTTGAATAGCTGTTAATGATAATTCATTACCCAGTTTGGGTTAATGCCAACTAAAATATTGATAATGATGGGCTGTGGGTGCATGATTTTGAGAGTCGCACCCATGGCGATTAAGGACCGGTTCATGGGAAACCCTGAAAATATTTTAGCACTAACCACATGCCGAAATGGGTAAGGTGGGATTTGAAGTATGGGTTCGAACTATTTGACGTACCAAGGCAAGGGTAGGCGTGATGGAGTATGGATAGGACATCATGGTATAACGATAGCCTCTGCTGCTTCCGGATCTACCAAGGCACAAGAAGGGACTGTCCGACTTGGTGTAAAGGAGGGAGTGAAACCTGAAGCGCGATGCAATTAAATAGGGAGGGTTATGTGACGGGTCCTATCACGGTCTCCTTTTCGGTATGTCATGGTGGCATGTCGGCGCACGTTCAAGTGCAGTGGAGTCGTATCTTGTGGGTACAGTAGTACACCTCTGATCAGAGTATAATCTATTCGAATAGCCGTGCCCACGGTCAAGGGCGGACTCCCAACTTCATTGTGATTAGTTGAACCTTTAATGACTTGAGTAAACTGACTTTGACTTGGGGCTACTGCAACGTGGTGTAGCGTTAAGTAGTGGTTGGGCCTGTCGCAGCGTGGTGTAACGTTGGACAGTGATGTGGTATTTTACAACTATTGTTTATTTATTTTTATTTTATCCAATTACTTTATTCAATTTATTTTACAACTATTGTTTATTAGATGGTGCTTTATTGCAACTAACCTTAGCCTATCCTTGATGATTCCTATGCATCATTTATTACCCTCTTTTTCGTGCTGCTTGTTGAGTACGATAGTTTGTACTCAGTCTTACTTAATTTTCCCCTTCAGAGGTAGAAGTCGAATCCGATGGAGGTGACTCTCAGGAGTGAGCTATTCCGTCGTCGAAGCGTTGCCTGTGGACTAGAGCCGCGCCCGCTGTAGCTAGTCTACGTTATCTTTCTGCTGTATTTCTCGAATAAATTAATTATTATTTTCAGTTGTTCTAACAACGATGGTTATGTAATCAATATTGTCTTTTTTTGTACCCTGGCTGATCTTAGACAGAGATTTTAATACACAATTAAGTTTCTAAAATTCGTGTGAGGATTTTTTTGGACGTGACAACATATAACCATCAGTTAACTTGTTTATCCTGTCACTTCTTCGCCGACCCATATCTGTAAGCTCAAGCTCATGTTTCTTCTTTCTCCCTTTAGCTGGCTTTAGGGAGGTAGTGGAGCTACACATATCCTGATAGAAGGGGTCAGCAGGAAACAATAAACCATTCTGGACTGGAATGGCATGCAGAGGGGCCACCAAGAGAATTTGTTGGTTGACCCACATGTCCTTTGCTTTGAATAGAGCAGTGATAAACAAAGAGAACGGAATCGCCTGAAGGGCTGGCAAGTATGCAGAAACCATTTGTCCATACATCTCATTACAAAGCTCATCCATCCTTCCTGAAAGTAGGCCATAATAACTAATCTTTTTTAGACGGTCCCAAAACTGTGGAAAAACCAAAAAAACAGGTAGTTCATCAGCGAAATATTTAGCTTGTGTGATAGACTGTTGGTCTGTAAAAGGTACAAGTTGAAGTTGCACACTTGACACATTCTGAGAGACAACACTATAGGAATGGGATTGTTCCTCATGCTGAGCATTGCTTTGGTCATTGTCTCCCATCCATTCATCGCCTGCCGGGTCATTATGGAGATCATTGGGAATAACCGGCTCTGGCAGAGGTAAGTGGTTTACAGGAGGCAAATCCTCATCTGTCAGTTGGGCGTAAGCAAAATCGCCATTAAGGACAAAAAACTGAAACAATCCAAGAGCGGCCTACCCTACCAAAACTGGAGTATTTTTTAACAACCACCTTCCTTGGTACTTCTTCTACCGAGGAAAATATCACCTTGGCCAAGATTCTTCCTCTAAACCTCGGACCATTTACACATCTCAGCAATCTGCCAGAAGTTCCAACCGCTTTTTTCAACTATTTCGTGTGTTTGCAGATCCAGAGGAAAGTCAAGCATCATAACCCAACTTTCACGTGTTGGCGGTGTGTTTCGGTAGGAGGAAGTAAGATCATGATCAACAAAAAAAAAGCATAAAGTGCCCATTAACATTATAAGGTCCCCCATGACCAAGGCATCCCTCACCGGATAGACGTCACCCGCAAGCGATCTCCTAGACAGGTAGGTGTCGCCCGCGAGCTTCCAATCCGTGTGGATCGCCCGGGAAGATTTGTGAAGGTTGTTGCTTAGCCTCTGCAAGAAAATTAGGTAAGTTGATAGTGGATACATGAGCTTGCTCGTAGGAGGTTGCTGAGTAGAGCAAGTTGTGACCTTGGTTTGAGCTTGCTCGTAGTACTACATCTGTTTTATAATGTAAGATGTTTGATTTTTTTGTTACAACGTTTGACCATTTGTCTTGTTCAAAAAATTTAGTATAAATATAAAAAATAACAAGTCGTGATTAAAGTTTTTTTATAATAAAGTAAGTCACAAGCAAAGTAAATGATATTTTTATAATTTTTTGAATAAGATAAATAGTCAAATATTGCAAACAGAAAAGTCAAACATCTTATATTATAAAACGAATGGAGTAACTTTCAAGGATTTGTTTTGTGTTTAAACTAAATATTTAAGAAATAATTGGTGGCTGAAATTTTACAAGTTTAACAAATCTTATCCTAAACGATAAATATTTTTGATCGAAAAGAGTACAGCAGATAAGCTAGGTGGCTCTAAGCTTTTGATATTAAAAAAAGAGAGAGTATTAATAATCATGCCATTCTCTCTGAGCTATTTTTTTGCCGATATCTCGTATCATACAATGCAACAAATCAGAAGTTCAAATCCTCGATAGTACTATTTCTGAAACCCTGCGCACTGATAGTACTGTTTATATATAGACCCACGGGTCAGGGAGGGGTCAGGATCCCATTTGCCAGCTGTAAAAAAGAAAGGAGCAAAATCGTCAAGAGAAAAAAAAAGAGAGAGAAACCCGTTGCCTCCTTCCCACAAACCCCCAAAACCCTCGTCCCCTCGTCGGCGGCGGCTAGGAAGAAGGGGAAAGGAAAGGAGAAGAAGCCGCCGCCGTCGCCGCCGCCAGCCGCGGATGCAGCTAGTGTTGGTGCCTCGTCTACCCCTGCTCACCGAACCCACCGTAAGCAGACTGGCGTGGTACGGGCTCAAAACCCGGCGAAGGCGTCGCCTGCAGATTCCGGTGCCAAGCTTGCACCGAGCCCGACGGACTCCACTGCATACCCAGGCGTCCTCACCGACGAGGCCGGCTCCCCGCATCCTTCTTCAGGACCCAATCTCGACACCTCGCCTGCGACCAAGTTGAAGAATGCTGGCTTGGTGCCTTGTGGGCTCGGATCCACCTCCTCGCGTCAAGGCGTCGCAGTCAATGGATGATCCACCCAACACCACCGCCAAGAAGGAACCGACGCCAGACCTGCACAAGGACCCCTATCCTGTTCTTTCTGACCAGGATAGGGCTATCATCTCCTGGCCAACACTTCAGGAAAGTTCAAGCGTCCGAGGGAAGGTACCTGCCTCCCAAGACCTCAAACAGTTCCTACATGCGGTGAAGTCCTCTGCTGCGGCGGATGCTACCCCGCCGTCTGCAAAAGCCACTTCACCAGCTGACAGGATAGGAGATGTTACGGAAAGGAAGTCATATGTCGGAGCTTGTGCCGCTGGAATCCCTAAACTGGCTGAGGACTACAAAACAGATGAAGAGCTCACTGCAGAGTATCTTCACTTCTTGCGAAGGTAAGAAACTCGTTGAAGTATTAGAGAAACATTGGAATTCAGTAAATCAAATAGCTTGATTGCTACCATGAAATAGCGTAGAAAATTGGTAATGTTTATCAATTTAGAAGATAGGCAGTATGAAATGTGCCATTTGACTTAACTTCATGCAAAACAAATTTTCTGATGTTTGATACTCACCCGAAGAAAAAAAAAATCATGCTAACCAAACATAGACCTGGTCTTTGATATTTCTTACAACAGTTGTACATATCTAGTTGAGGAAAAAAAAGGCTTTGAGGGTCATGAATCAAACATTAGAAATATATGTACAGTAACCAAAAAGTTTATTGAAATGTTCATAATCTATTATTTGTGGAACTGCATATAGAATGAAACGAATGGGTAAAATATATCGTCTCAAATCCTCAAGCAATCAAAATAGCTTCCTTTATTTTGTTGTTGTTGCTGATACAGTTCTAGATACAATGAATTTCTTCTCGTCTCACTTTTGTGGCATTAATCCCCTTGGGACATTGAAACTTAATCCAGTGGTCAGATTAATCCCCTTGGGACATTGAAACTTAATCCAGTAGTCAGATTTAATTGGAGGGATGTGGCTTTGCCACATGCCACTAGTGATACTTAGTGGGGATCAATCATACAGATATATAGGATTCTATATCTATACCATACTAATTTAAATTTGTTTGTTTGTGATAGTTTTAAATGCAAAGAGGAATACAAATCAACAAGTGATGTTATGGTTGTGGAAGACGAAGTTGAGTTCTATATATCAAATATTTCCTCCATGAAGGAACGCAGAAACTTCACCCTTGAAGTGCATTTTAAACACATGAAAATGCACAATAGGGAGTGGGCCTTTTCTTGTTGTAATCGCTTGGAGTACCTGAAGCCTCTCTTCATTCAAGCAACGGAAAATTTCTTAATTGAACAAAACGTTTCAGACAATGAAGATCTTATCCGCATGAGAACTAAATTAAACTTCATCGGGATGCCAAACAGGTAATTTTCTCTTGAACTTATGAAATTCATGACATGATGCTTCTGTGGTTATACCATAGGGCCTCTGGATACTGCAAGTTTAGTATATACATGAATTGGTATGTTCTTGATGGTTTGATTATTTACTAGTGCAAATTTTAAATAGCTAGTCCTAAACCATAATGCTTGTCTGCTGGCTACCAAAATTTATGTATACATGAACATCATTTTTTGGTCTTAGTGAAAAGGCCAGTTGCGTCTAATCCTAAACTATGAAGACCGAAGTAACGACATTTCTCTTTCATATAGCATAATCTTTTGCCATGTGGATTTGATCTTCCTTCCTGAACATTAATATTGGGCTTGCATCTTTTGCTTACTGTTTGCTAGCTGTCAACAACCACAAACCATGCCCTTCTTGCTACTGTATTTGTACATGAACTGCTATATTTGACCCCTAGGTTTATGGCACTTACATGACATGTCTTTTTCAATTACAATTGCAGCATTGAGACTATTGATGACTATATCAAAGGCAAAGAGTTAGTCAAATACAAAAGGCTTTTTGCAGAAGATGCTGACGAGAAGAACAAGACTGATGTTGTGATCCTCACAGCTGTTGGAAGGATGATATTTCTCAGACTTTTGTCACTTCTCCTTGACTTACATGAGCGCAACATGACACTGGCAGGCGGTTTTAGTTTAGAGCATATTGTTGTGATTGATGGAGTGTGCAGCATTTTGCTTAACCCTAAGTTAGCAACTCCTGATGACAGGGCAAAAGACCTCCGCTGCCTTGAGAAAATCCTTACTCCATACTACCAATGCAAGGTGGAAGAAAAAGGAAGTAAGGTAATGCTGCCATTGTACTTTAAGGACCTCCAAAAAAATCTCAAGACTGCTGATGACGCTATGGTGAAAGAGAAGTGGTTCAGGGATTACCTGAGGTTTCATGCGGCTATTATGCCTTCAAGGGGAAGAAGAAATCTTATCCTGGGTATTACCAAAGTAATCCGGAAGTTTGAGCAGGCGGTAGCTGGATCATCATTTTGGACTGCATTGCAACACCCACCACCAGTTTGTCTAAATTGGAGACGAGATGCTGAATTATCCAAATGTAAGATTATTTCTGGGGTATATCATCACAAATCGGAGAGCAAATATGAAGGAAAGCAAGGTGAAGAAAAATCAGTGGACCAGAGTGGAGAACAATCAGATTATAAGCCTAATGGCACAGCTCTGGAACTGTTAATTTTCACCCACGAGCATGGTGATGAATATGTGGAAATTTCTGACCATGATGAGATAGAACTTTATCAGGCACACCAACTCTGTCATTTCCTGCCGTGGCTTTTGAGGAGGATGCTGAGTAATTGTAATATGATGAAGCAGTAAGTTAGCTTGCGTTGCCATTTATCTATGCAATTTAAAACTTGGTTAATTTTAATAATTTTAATGTTTTCAGTTTTGGTAGTACATGGTCCAACTATAGGTCTTCAAGGTATGACGATTGGGATGGCTATTGACTGAGTGAGAAGGTATGGGTTGTCTCTTGCTGTACTTTTTTCCTTTTAAAATTAAGAATTTAGACCTCAAGGATCAAGAATACACAGTTCTGGGTTCTGGCTACCCCCTTTCACTCCATGGTTTGTGAACCAGAAATTGTATTACAGTCTCCAGTCCAATGGGTCTGAATAGCTGAACCAAGGGCAGGTAGAAACAGTGGAGTTTCCCTTTAGTTGCCCTGAGTCAATACTGTACAGAAAGAACTGAAGGAAAGCTTTCCTATTGATTATTGAATAAAAATAACTACCAGCAACCTAACAACTTGAGATCGAGAATGCTTTAGCAGCACGATTGGATAGACCACAACTACTACAAACTCAGGAACCAGTGCTCATGGGAGGATCCTGTTCAGGGAGAAAAGCACCTCTCTAACCTGAATTCTTGAGTAGGCGACTGCAATTTCTCTTACTAACTCTGGTGCAGAAACTAAGAATCTAGCTTCTGACACGGTTTCTCAGGAATCATAATAACTTATAAGACCTCTTTCAAGAGTAGAGTTACTGACCACCTTTTGCCTGCTCCTTTCTTCTATGCAGAAATTGCTTGTTGTTTGTCAGAAATTCCTGTCTTCTATCTTTTCCAGTAACATCCCCATCTTTTCGTTTCTGCTTCTGTTTATAGGCCAAAATTTAAATTTTCAACCTTAAATTTGGAGTTAATTTTGGGTTTTTCACTGAAGTTTATTTTCTAGCATTGACTTTTAGATCGCTAAGAATACGTATATAAAAGTTCTATTCACAAATTATTTTTTTGTCTGGAAATATGCCGTTTGGCATTTTGCATGAAAAAGCCAAACAATCACCCCCCAAGTTTGTAGAAGTTAAGCCAAAAGATTCCAGATCTTTTGGCTGCCTAGCTTGATCATTTTTGCAGGGAGCACACAGAAATGAACATCAAGCTGCCTACTGTGTACTGACTGGTGAGGTTAGGTGTGTGTTGTAGTATGTGTGTGTGTGAAAAACAACGCAACAGGGGTGTATGCACACAGAGAGAGAAGAGAGAGAGGTGTCCTTCAAAAGTCTGCACAAAGTTTCACAAACACTAGCCCGCTATGCCCTTCCCCTCTTGTCTTGTTTTCCCTCTTGTAGTTTTTGCAATGCCTTGTGCACACCCTGCTGAAAAGAGAGCCATATAAAACAGCATCCTTTGGACCCATTGCCTCTAGCCTCCTCTTGCTGCCCTGGAGCTGAACATTTTGCATTATTGCTTGTGCTTGTTTGCTCAAGCAAAGACTGCAAGAGAAGAATAAAGTGAGCAAGCAGCTTCATCCCTATCAAACCGAATTAGTATAATCCTCTTGTCCTAGTTCTTGGATCTCCAACACACAGTGCTGCATGTTTCCTTCCATGCATGGATTTCTCTTAATTTAGGAGAAACCTACCTTGCTTATTTGAACGTCTTCATTGCCAGCACTGTCTACCATAGTAGAGTATGTGCGGTGGTGGAACAGTCATTTTAGATTTTAGGCACATGCATGATCCATATTCTTATAATGCAATGTGCATTTTTGGATTAGGATACTGACCAATGAGCCTACTTTTCTTCTTATCTTCCTTTTGCATTCTATGGTTTGCCTCATCACTGACCAATCATGAGGTGATAAGTCACGTAAGCTTTTGTCACTCCTGCTCTTTTACATCCTTCTCACACTTAAGCCATAGGAGTCACAGCCGCTCTAGTAGTAGTACTGGTAATGGAGTGAACCTGGTGTGTATGGGCACCCACACCTTGTCATTGCACTTTGCCTCCTGAGTATGGCCCATTGGTTCTTTAATAGCCTCCAAGGCCTCAAGACCGTGAGAGCTGCTCCCTTGTTGGCCTTGATGTTTGCATGGGTTTCTTCCTGCCCTCTCTTTCTTTGGTGGTCATTAGGACTACCTGATACTAGTGAGTGATAAGTTGATAGCACTTCCCTGCCCCAATTGCTTTCTTATTCCATTTTAGGTCCTGCATAAGTGTGCTCAACAACTGAAGTGTCAGAGGTTTCTTGGTTTGCCCCTCTGCTAGTTTCAGACTTTGTTAGCTCCTGTGTTCATCTTGTGCTTTCTTGTGTTGTCCATCATGCATGATGCATCGATCAGTTCATCTGCTGGAATAGAAGAACGGGCTGCACCAACACCTGCAGAGTTACTTGGGGCTGGTGGGGGCTAGTACCTGACTGGGTTGAGCAGGCGCCCTTGATCAAATGAGTGGATGGTTTTTGTATTCAGCCAAGTTTCATTATTAACAAGTGTTTCTCTAGCTTTTGACAGAAAAAAAAAAAAGAATGCTTAAGTTCGAAAATAAGTTGTGAGTAAGTTGCAACACTGGATCTTTTCTGTTCCAATAGAACAATTCTGTGAGCATCTTTTGAGTGCTTGTACGTTTAATTCTTTTGGTACTGTGAAGAAAAAAGGAGAAATACTAGATGAAAAGATCATAATAGATTTCAAGGGTATTTAGTACAGCCTGATCTGTCAAAATCACATTTCTAACCTGTACTCTCGAGTAGGAGATGACAACTTCTCTTGCTGACTTTGGTGCAGAAACTAAGAATCTAGCCTCTGATGTGGTTTCTCGTGAATCGTAGTAACTTATAAGACCTCTTCCAGGAGCATAGAATTACCAATTGCTTTATAAGACCTTTTTCAAGAGTACAAAATTACTGATTGCATTTTGCCTACTCCTCTCTTATATGCAGAAGTTGCTTGTTTGTCAGAAATTTATTTCTTGTATGATTCTATCTTTTCCAGTATGTGGCTTGTAGAAGTTAAGCCTGTTACTCTCTTGAATGCAGGATCATTTTGCTGACAGATCGAGTTGTATAGGGACACCGACTGTTTATGGGGAAGGAAGGTTGTAATAACAAGGGGACTTCCAAGGATGATGGTTGTGGTTGGAAACTTAGTTTGACGAGACGTCAAATCTTAAATTCTGTACATTCTTCTTGCGTAGTTTCAAGTAGGTGGATTTTCACATTCGTCGGCGCTGCATTGAGACATTAATCTGCGAAGGCTGATGCTCTCTCCTGGTAGTGGTAGGCACCAGGCCACCAGCAGCACCAGGGATTCGAGTTCATCCCCAAAATTTACACCAATATTGCCTCAAGTAATGTTATTAACACGGTGATTCAAGTTCATCCCCAAAATTTGCACTTGATTTCCTCGACATACCACGCACATCTACCATTACGTATGTTTTATCTGATGATCTTTTGCTTACTGATTGACAAGTATTATTATTGACTGCCTGGCGCGTGATGACTGTTTCTCAATGACTCAGCTGTTACTTCATGCGTTTGTAAGTTATTTCCCACTTATCAGAGACGACATATATAGGGAATTGGTGTACTACGACAGTACCTTACCTACAAACGAGTATTGAAGCATTATTGCTAGATGGTCAGACGCTTCAGGGAATTGGCAATAATGCCTATGTTTAGTCTTTCTCCCAGGTATGAAGTTACGGGGAAGGCAAGTATTCCGAATGTTTTCTAATCAACATTCTAATCTTTCTGGTTCACAAAAGAACGGCTTGTCTGCCTCTGTGCATTGCTTTGAAGTTTCAAGCGGTTTCACAATTTCATTCACAAAATATATAACAGCAGAATACGTGGAATGCTCATGGTTTTGCTGTATGCATACTGAGCTAATTGTCTTTTTTTTCAAAGGGGATCCAGCGGGTTGAGGGAGCTTAAGCTAGAAGCGTTCGCGCTCAAGGTTAGAAATGTGGAAGGATGATTATGCTCTTTTTTTTACGTAATTTTTATTTATTTTGTATGGAACAGTTGTTGCCTAGTTTGTAGACCTGACAGCAATTATTTTCTTCAAACACGGATATGTATCTTCTTTCCATTCCTAATTTAGAACTGATCCACAGAATTATCTGCATGTACAGGAAGAGAAATAACTATATATGTTCATTTGGCAGGTTCGTAAGTTGGCATGATGGGTCTGCATGCATGCCCCTCCTGGCATTCACCCCTACTATATATTGCTTGCTGCAACCTCGCTCGACGATCTCTTCATGCATGGAATGGCGCTCATCCGGCTTGATCTCTTTTTCTCACTTTTATTTATACGTTCAACTACTTTGGGATGAAGGTGCAGGTACACCAAGACCGAGCTAGTAAATCGTAAACAAGAGAGTGCAGGGTGAAAAAAAAAATCAAACAACATATTTACAAACTAAAAATAATTTGTGAATAAAACTATTATATATGTATTCTTAGCGACATAAAAATCAAGTCTAGTTGAAAATCAAATTTTGGTTCACAAGCATGACTAGTAAATGAATGAATCACACCTTCCACATTATAAGCACAATGATCCTCGTGAAATCGATTACGTCTATTAATCAGACCACAAGTTTCTGCTTCACAGTCCAAATATTTGGCCTTGGCCGAATCCGGACCACAAGTTTCGCGATTGATTGTCCACCAAATTATTACAAGGACTCAGGCTGTGACTCACGCACCATCACTTCCTAGTAATGAACTTATACACGTAACACGGAAACAGCACAGTACAGTACAAGATCCGGAGAAACAAAACAATACACGTGTACAACATATGTACAGCACTGCCTGCTATAGGGTAGTGCAACACATCTTTCAGGTTCAGAAGCCGCAGTCAAGCCAAACTGCGGTCATATGTATTATACAAAGAAATCTAGGAGAACTAGAATTTACACACCTGATACTCAAGTTTAAACCCGATATGTGATTCAGGTACCATCACAGGGGATAATGACGCTCTTAGCAATGGATGAAGCCAGTCCAAGATCTCTATCAGTAAAGGATGCAGAGAAGCGACATGCAGCATCTGATGGATAAGTTAGCCAACCTGTTGCAGATCCACCGTTAGCACCAACGTAAAATAAAAAATATATATGTCAACTAAAAATGTAAGGGAGAATTGAGTTCATGCCCCAACATTCAACCCCAAATGTGATACCGCTCATACTTTTTGGGGTTTGTGAATTTATCCTGTTTGTTTGAAATGAAGTCACTGTTTGCCCTTACTATGGATGGCACCCATGTGGGTTCCACAATATTGCATTAAAAAAATAGAAATGAAAAGGGAATTGATTCAGGAAATATGGGATAACCATTCTATCCCTAAGAAAACTATAATATGGTCAGTCAGATTTGTTTTCGCTGCCGTTCCCACCCCCAAAACCCTAGGGAGAGGAGATAGGGCATGTGGCGGTGGCGACTCCTCAGCATGGTGACCTGAGCAGACGGCCACAGTGGCACCTCCTCAGTGGAGCATGGCTCGGCGGTGCCCAGTTTCAGATTGTGTGTGTCGCAACCTAGCCATGGCTACCTAGCTAGTGTTCTTTGTACTGCTCAGCATTTCAGTTTCACTCTGCTTGATATGCTGAATGGTGATGCTATACTGACCTCATGCATGCACATATGTGCAGTGAATTCATATTTGTCAAAATTCAGCTCAGGTTCACAAAATCTCAGCTCAAGACAGTTGCAAATTGTGGCAAGTGTTGTTGCCCGTGTTTCGAGTTCCAGTTGTAATTTCTCCTTTTTTAGGGTTTGAGTTTTTGCCCCTGCTTTTTTGAATTGAATATTCTGTTTGCCCCTAGTCTGCTAAGTTGCCTCGAGGGGTGTTAATTCTAGGGTAAGTAGACATGTAAATCCTGCATACCTGCATTTTATCCTAGTACTTTACTACCCTTTCTACTCACAAGCTAGATGTAGATTTTGAAAAGGAGATGACATGACAAGTATGGGGAGAAAAAGACAGGCTTGAAGACATGAACATTTGTCTTGTTTGCTTTTCAAATCCAGGAAGCATGAATTGAACAGCAGGATTAACCAAAGACTAAAAACGAAATTGCCCATCCTCGAGGTCCACATACAAAAGGAAACCATCTTTTTTGGCAGGAGGTGCTGCCTGTTCGCCCGCCGTCTGCGCATGCGCCAGTGCCCAATGTCGCATGCTTGCCGCTACCACCTGCGCATGCGCCAAGCGCCCTACTATGCTATCTCACAGTCGATCTCACCACTGCCTGCTGCTCCAACTCTAGAATTTGGGGGTGCAGAATGAGGTAGAGAGCGGTCAGCCATGGCCTGTGGGCAAGGTGATGTATTCACCGGACGGCAAACTTGTCCTCTCATTTGGAAATCATTTTTTTGTTCTTTTTTCATTTCTTTTAACTCACTAATTCTGGTCCCATGTAACCGTCATCCGAAACAAGGGTAAACGGGAGTTTCAATTCAAAAAGCAGTAAAATAAAAAAAAAACCCTAAAAAAAGGAGTAGAACTGCAATTGGAAGTCGAAACAGGGCAAGAACACAATTGCCCCTTGCAAGTTTTATGTATAAAATTAGGAAAAACAAGTGCTGTCCAAAAGTAGGGCAAACGTGGTATAAAATGTCTTTTCGTGCTAGACTTAACATCGTTAAACTAACCGTCCAAAATCAGGGGCAAATCTCTGCTAAAACAGGGGCAAAAACGCAAACCCTAAAGAATGGGGCAAAACCAAAATTAAACATTTGCATATGAAGCAAACTGTCGCATAGAACTTGAGTTAGCATCAGGGTTCAGAATACCAGTTTTACCAGTGACCAGCCAGGATAATTCCAAATTTAAATTTTAAAAAGTCAGCTAGGACTAATCAAATATCATACAACGAGCACTAAAGATTAGAACATAGTATAATTGGATTGGTCGGTGTATTAGACAGCAGACATTGTTTCATATGTATTAACCCATCCCTCTATTTCTCTGTGTAAGTGATATAGTGGGAAAATGCAACAAAAGTGAAGACTAAAGGATATGACAAGATGACAAGACAGTCCAGTTCAACAGCATCCGTTTCATATCATTTATTGCTATTCATTATTCAGCAAGTCTGCATTTCAATTGAAATGTAAACCTTCCGTGTTAAAAAAAATTAGGTTCCATTCACTTATCCAAAGTCTTGGTTATATACTTAAATTAAAGGGAACCTCTGAAATAGCAACATACCTTAAGCCATGGAAAGGAGTTTCCAGGTACTTCTTTTGCTTGAAAAATGTAAATCAAGACTTCATCTTCTAAGTACCAAATAATTTGGTCAAATAATTGTCTGGTATGAGTCGAGTACTGAAAAACTCCTCCATGTTGGTCATATCAAGGAAAATCATGAAGTGCCTATTGAAATTGCTATGAGTCTGAACGAAGTAACTGCGGCAACGGGACCTTGATTAAAGATCTCAAACTTTCCATAATATTAGCGAATGAAGGTCTCCGCCATGGCTCACTGTGAAAGACATAAGAAAATTGTTGTTAACCTTGCAGGTCATTGCGGTTCGCTTCATATACAAAAATAGATGGGACAGTGCATACTTTGCCCAGCAGGATTCAATTAATGCAGCCACTTGAGGATTTAAATCTTTTGGGATATCAAGTCTCCTGCCTTTAAAGCCTACAGCAGCAACTACCTGCAGAAAAGCATGGCACGGTGAAAAAAAAAAAAGGCAGAATATAAATATTGACCTGCATGACTCCAGGAGTACACTTGCTTCTAGGTAAGCAAAAATATGATATCCATGCATTAAACCTATTGAGGACAAGTTGCGTCACTTCATTGGAGACACCAAAATTAGAAAAAAGGGATAATTACCTGGGCAGGATTCAGGTTACACCATGGTTGTTGCATTGTCATAAGTTCCCATAGGATTACACCAAAACTGTAGACATCAGATTTCTCATTGGACGGTTCATCTCGGAGCACTTCAGGTGCCATCCATTCAGGCTAATATTTAAATGACGGGATAAGCCAAAGATGTATAATATTTACAGTAAAAAATGGATAAAGCCATGAACTTCCAATTCTAGAATTGGACATGGTACTCACAGTTCCTGCCAATGACTTGGAGGACAAAAAGGTGTTGGCTTTTAGTCGTGAAAGGCCAAAGTCACATACCTTCAAATAGTTAAGGGTGTAATGTAAGTGTAAACACTAGTACTTATTTAATAATCTTACACAAACAAATCCATATAATGATTACATTAATAATTAATTTACACTAACACAATCGTTCCAGATAGTCTCTGAAAAAAAAACATGGCTGAATATCACATACTACATCAAATCAACAGCTAAGACAGCATATGTTTAGCACACTTAGCAGCTTTTGCAAATATTTCCTTTAAATGCTTACAGAAAAGCATGGCTTAAAATTATACATTCTCTCGAGTTTGAGAAGCGTCCTGCATTAATGATTGCAAGCTGCAAACATCTCAACATCATTAGCATTGTCCATTATCAGTTCGCGGCCTACCACTTACTAACAAGAAGAATTCAACTGTTCTACTCAGAAGGTAACCAGGAAAAATATAATTAAAAGAAAAACAAGACCTAACATGACAGAATTACATAGTACAGTAGTGCAGGAAAATCCACAGGTGCACACAAAACATCCATTGGAAAAACAAACAGCATAATATTCAGCAAGATTGACGATATTCCTAACCATCCAATCATATGCACCAACAAAACATAATTCAATACACCATATACTATCTAAATACAATCAGGTATAAAGTTTATGAGCCATACTTTCACAGTATACTTCTTGTCTACTAGAAGATTTGGGGACTTCAAATCACGATGAACAATAGGAGGGCTACGTTTATGTAGATAGTTCATTCCCTTCGCCTGTCAAGAAAGCAGAGATTATTTACATAAATGGTACAACTTCTTGTCTGGAAATGATGTGAAAGCAGGTGGGCAAACTTCACATTGAGATAACACAATACCACATCGAATGCCATATTCAAGCGACGTCTTTCATCGAGAACTTCCCTTGCACCACTCCTATGCAGAAGTTTGTATAAACTACCCCTGAAATGGAAGATGATCACTTGCTGAAAGTGTTGACCTAGATAATCAACTATTGTGCTATCGAATGATTGAGACAATTAAAGGAATAGCTAGAAGGCATATTCATACCTTGATAAGTATTCTGTAACTATAGAGAGATTGGGGGGTTCAGTAACAGCACCCATGAAAAGAACAATATTTGGATGTCTCAGACTTTTCATTATTGCAACCTGTAACAAGGAGAAGAAACTCAAAAGGTGATTAATACAGATGAGGATCATCATTAAAGGTATAAACAGAGCCAAGTTACAAATCATGGTTGCTGGTAGCCATTCATTCAAGAACCATGACACTGAACATCGACAAGCTCAACAGCATTTACCGCATAAAAAATTGTTAAACAAACCTCTCTCATAAACTCTCTGAAGCGGTCTGGATGAAAATCCTGCTCCATAAGTATCTTCACGGCAACATCCTATGGTAATACAGAATATATTGCAATTTTTAGTCCAAAAGATTCGCCATAGAGAGCTCATTGAGTTAAAAAGCACTGAACTGCTTCACCAGGAAAAAAACTACACTGTTAAGAGCTCAGCCGGGATTATCAACAAATTAAGCATGCAAAAGGCAATACCGATCCATTCCAGTCAGCACGATGAACTGTTCCAAATGAACCTGTAAAGGAAGTAAGTGTATAAATATCACAAAGTTTGTTCATTTAGTAGTCAAGATTTTAATACGCAATAATGCAAATCCAGCCATAACACAAGCACGACTAAAATGCTAAGATTGTTGGTGCACTGCATGTCTGCATTATATAGGTCTAAAAGAGCACAAAAACACTCTTTTTGGCAATGGACTAGAAAATCCTGATATTTCAATTTTTTTGCAGGTGGCACAAGTACCTGCTCCAATCTTCTCCTTCAGAATCAACTCATTCCATGGAATGATCAGATCATCCACAGCAAGCGAGAGATCACTGACTGTACTTCGTAAGTGCTGGTTCCCCTCAATTAACTTAAACTCTTTCTTTTTGTCAGCTTTCAAGTTGGAGGAAGTGATAAGAGGTAAAACCTCTCGTGGAGCTTCTGGAAGAATAGCATCCGAGCTCACCGCAGCTTGACCTACATAACCAAAATATTGACTTAAGGTAATTATGCAAACATATCGAAGTATAATGGATAGGCGACTCTTTACATTTTTGAACTTTCTAGCATAGGCTGCAAAGTGGAGATTAGTGTTTGATTATCTGAATAAAAGATAAGGTTGAAAAAGGGAGATACATTTAATAGTCAACACAGAGGAAACAATTTGCTTCAAAATTGCAATAGATTATAATGAGCAATCACCTTTTACTGGCACCCAGCTGCTCATAGTATCATCCCTTGTGTCATGCTTTCTAGAATATGGTTGATCTATAGCAATTGCTGCACCACTAGTAGCACCTGACAAAAAGAAAATGTGGTATGTATCATACCCCTGATAGACCGCATAG
Source organism: Oryza brachyantha (assembly GCF_000231095.2). NCBI lineage: Eukaryota > Viridiplantae > Streptophyta > Magnoliopsida > Poales > Poaceae > Oryza > Oryza brachyantha. Next base: position 15,224,436 of record NC_023171.2, read on the forward strand.
ACCTAACCATCCTAGATGAAGATCCTTTTAACAAGCTACATACTGTTTCATGGATAACTATAGATGTAATGAAGCATTACTGATGCTTAAACAATGGAGAGATAAAATCAGGGAATTAGAAACCTGTGGAAGCTTCATTGAACAAGAGATTGAGAGAGTGGCAATCTGAGAAATATTGCTTGGCAACCGAGCTGAAATTTGAGCTGATCATCAGTGACCTAAATTTTGGAGGCCGTAGAGGTGAGGGCACTGATAGGGAGTAGGGACCGTTGACAAAAGAATCCGGATCAGATAATTGGCCTGGGTCCCCAATTAGATCAACCAAATACTCCCTGTCAAAAAAAAAAAGATAATGAGAGAGAGATTTACAACATACACATAGTGTGCCAACAAGCTTAGGCTATGAAAGTTCATGAATTTACAAGAACACTTTGGATACTATGTGACAGTACGATTTTCCGAGTAGAGAAATACTGATGTCTCAAAAGTATTAAAGGGATACTCATTCACATATCTTCACAAGCCATGTACCTTTCAAGCCCGAAGCGTACAAGGCAGGAGGTAGCATCATCACTTTTGCAATATTTACAACCCTTGACTACTCTGCATGGAACATTGACTTTATCTGCTAACATCTGCAACATGTACAGGTCAATAAGATATGACTTAAAGTTGGGAACACCATAAAAAAACTGTAGTTGTCCATCCTAAAAAGCTACATGTTGAGTCGTTGACAAGTGCACGTGAATTCTGACTCTGGATAAATAAGACGGTTGCTAAATTTTGGACGCAGTTCTGTTTCTCATGTCTGTAAATTATTGCAAATGTGCAAAATGGAAAGTAACTTTTAAAAGCCAAACATACTTTAAAAAGCAAAGATCGGTGTTTGCAGAAACCAATAGGTAATTTTCCCAGATGAAGAACAATAGATCCTGTACTTGACTTTATAGCGTCACTGCACTCTTTCCAGCGAGGAAGGAAGCTATCTTCATTGGAGGTTGTACCCCTTGATGATTGAAACAAATAAACAGTATTACAAACCACAGAAACAAGACCATATTGAAGCGCCTTAACTGGATTAGTTGTACAATACGCACCCCATTCTGGAAGACACGAGCTTGGCTAGTTGGTTTATCACATCCTTCATGTCGGCAGAGCTGGACAGGAAGCTGGAAGCATAATTCTCCAGCATGCCTAAATCAAAATCAGTTCTTCTATCGATGAGAATCGCTTGGATGGAAGAGTCATCTGGACGGACAGACTTGAGCGATTCCATAGAGGGTATGCGGTTCTCCTCGAGTACATCAGTGCAGAGTGACCAGACAAAGGGGTCCATGCCATGAATCAAGTAAAAACCATCTGGTATCGTATTGTTATATGATAACGAGCCATTCACCTGAAATGTCAACGATAATACAAGAATTGGTGCAAGCTGGTGGGATCAGTAGGCGGTGCATTCTGGTCTGTAATCCAAATAGTGCAGGTCTGATGGTGTACTACACAAGTAGAAATACATGGAGGAGGAAGTGGTGAAGATGTGAGGTGCTCACCCAGAAGCGATGCGACAGGGAGTCGGCGGAAGGCGCGGGAGGCGGGAGGGCGCTTCCGGAGTCGCCAGGGTCGAGGAAGCCAGGGTCAGCGGCGCGGGCAGCGTCGGCGCAGAGGCGGAGCGCGAGAGCGAGCTGGAGCTGGTACGTCTCCTCGGCCTGCTGCGCCCAGCTCTTGCAGGGCGAACCCCCGGCCCCGGCGGCGGCGGCGGAAGGGAGGTGGAAAGGGAAGTCGCTGGAGGCGGAGAGGGAGCTGCCGGCGCCGTAGCTGCTGCCGCTGGACTGGCGCTGTAGGAGGGCGGCGTCGTCGGGGAACTGGGAGAGGAGGGAGTAGGTGGAGCGGCGGCCGGAGGCGGGGAGGTCCATGGCGGCGAAACCCTAGGCAGGCAGGTGGTCGGTGTGGAGGAGGAAGAGTCTCGCTCGGTCGGATTCGTCTCATCGCCGGCCGGGATATGCCATCCGGTCGCCTTGCAGGACGCACCCAAAACTGTACTAGTACCTCGGTTTATAATAATTTTTGTTATTCAATATATAACCATGGAAATATCAAAAGAATTTTTAATGACTTCAATGTTAATATTTAATTCTGAAGGAATTATATTCCCTTCATAAACATATGATTAACTACAAAATCATTCTAATCATTGAAATCAGCATAAATGATTATAGTGCAGTAAAAATTTGAACCGCATATATGTTTATTTTTAGCGACTAAGATAGCTGATTATATTACTTCATGTTTTTTTATTTGATCGTGTGTGGTGTTGGATTTAACTATATTGGTATCGAGTCATACTAGCAATCGCAAGCTCCGGTATAAGAGTATATACACTAGCTAATTCCAAAGGAATGCTATGGTATCCGTAACAATTTATGTCCTCTTCTCAGCGCAGCAACTAGAGAGAAGGAACTCACCTCCAACACTTTAACTTATACTTATAGGTGTTTAGGGTCTTTGCGGTTTAGAAGGAGTCGGTGGTGGTGACGAAGAGATGAGGGAGGGATATGGATGACAACAACGATGGTAGTGGCTAGACCACGATTAAACATAGCCATAACATGTCTTCATCTTTGTCAAGAAGTTGCAGTGGTGAGCTACTAAGCCGCAGGCGTCAGTCCTCGACAAGAATGTCTACTTTTTTTACGGCAACATCGTTAACGCCACCATCGCCCAAGAAAATACAAGGGACCTTCAACCATGAAATCCATGTGAACCTTATGCACCGCCGACCCACCATCACTTATCTCTTACATGTGTGTCAACTCCTCGATCCTCAAACTCTTTGATGAATTTGGCATGAAGTTTCATATCATCGTCATACATACGACCTCCTCCTCCTCTGTCTCACCATCAGCAAAGTAGGAAAGGTAATCACGCTATCCCTCATCAATTACTCGCAGCTAGGGGAATAGCCTTTCCCAATAGCACCCCACCATGTACATCTGCCCAACCAAAAGATGAGAATATTTTTATTCTATTTGTTTAGTATAAATAATTATGTATATTATCTGTATAAGTATGTAACTAATATTTTAATAATGAACTGAACTTCAGCCCATATGTATAATTTTCTATTCACTTTAATTTTAAATTTACCGGTAGCATCCTAAAACATAATAATTTTGTGGCTATGTAACTAAACAAAATGATTGACAAAATAGATAGCTAAATTTTGTTATATTTTGAGACGAACACATTAGTTAATAAAATCAGATAGATAATTTGTTTATCATTTTAATCTCATAATTTAATATTTTCATACATGTCGCCTAAATAGTCGGTCCGAAGAATGTTGTATATCATATTTGAAATTGCATGTTGTTATTGATCTGCAGCCATTTTCACAAAATAAATCATGTTTGTTCCTAAGCACAAACAGATACTGCACACTCGAGGGACAGACAAGCACCACATATATCAACGTAAGGGATATACGACGCAAATTGCAAAGTTAATTAAAGAATCATAATTACTCTACTTAATTTGCTACGACCACATGACCCTTCTCCATTACATATCATATCTCCGGCGGTCCGGCCAGCGCCGCCGGTCACCGCCGATAGCATTGGACGTGCAGGAAGAATCCTCCCGGCGGCTGCCCCTTCCTGGCCATCTCCTCGTCCATCCACACCCTCCCGCCGTCGCATGCCCCGCGTGCCTTCACCATGAACTGCGCCCCGCCCCCGGCGAACCACCAGTCGTGCACGTCCCACATCACCTCCACCACCGCGCCGTCCCCGAGCACCACCGTCCTGTTCCCGCGGAAGTTCCACTTCACCCGCCTCGCCTCCACCACCTTCTTCCCGTCGATGCTCACCGCCACCTCCCCGTCCCTCGACCTCGCCCCCCACTCCTCCCCGCGGCACACCACCGCCACCTCGTGCTCCGCCCCGTCGTCCCGGAACCTGCACCGCGTGCTGTGCGCCAGCGTGGCCGCCGGGGAAGACGGCGCGAGGAGCTGCTCCCGCCGGCTCAGGAACGCGCGGCGCGGCGCGGCTACGAACCGGCGGGCGAGCTCCCGCGCCGCCTCGCCCCCGCCCAGGAGGACCGCGAGCTCCCCGTCGGCGACGACGGCGAGGTAGTAGTCGCGCGTCGGCTCCGGGGACGACCCGGCGGGGTACTTCGCGTCGGTGGTGTCCCAGTAGATGGCCACCACCGTGCCGGCCTCGTTGACGAAAGACCGGGTCCCGCGCTTCTTGTGCAGGAACTGCGGCGAGCTAGCCAGCAGGAGTGCCGACCGGCGCGGCGTCGCTGCAGCACCACCAGCCGAGGGAGACGACCGGGAAGCCTCATCGACTTCAACGGCGAGGCCAGTAGCACCGGCACCGGCGACGCTCCTGGTCCACATGACACGGACGAGGATCTCCTTGCGGGAGGACAACGCGGCCTTGTAGACAGTCGCTGTGGCCGCCTGGAGCGAGCGGTCGAGCGCGGCGCCGGCGCCGGCCGCGGCAGCCGAGGCGGCAGCGAGGCTGACGGCGCCGTCGCCGAAGCAAGAGAAATCCCGCATTGCCAGCTCGACCGGAGCGACGGCGACGCAGATAGATCAAAGCTAGCTGGAAAAAGGCTCCTCCTTTACATGCGCAGCTTCATCTGCATGTGGCAGCGCAAGAATGTCTCACGAGATGATCAAGTACTCCTCCTACGAAAAAGACGCCAAATTTAATGTCAAAGGCTCCTCTTTTGGGCGGATTTGTGTGACTTGGTTTTGGATCTTTCTGCCATGATTACGCCCATGCATCAGCATCAGCATCACTTGCTCCTTTTTATGATTTTCAGGTCAGGTTGCAATTGCAAATTATGCAAATGCAATTGCAATTGTCGATCGGGTCGGAGCCAGGATAGAACAGATGCAACGAAGGGGTGGTTGGGGTTGGGGTTGGGGGAGAACGCATTTAAGTTGTGGAATTTGACCAGATAGATAACCACTCGCTGTTGCTGCTGGTCGTGGCACGAACGCATTTGCCACCCTTTTTTCTTCCTCCTCCTTGCAAAATCGAAATACCACTTGCTTAATTAATTCTTAAACACTATAATTTGCACCTACAACTTTTTGTTAATTTCCAACACAAGTACAAAAGGAAACTCGTAATTAATGTCTATCAATCATGTCACCATACCTATCTTGGGTTACAAATGGGCACGATCGATCGTGTTAATTACTGGGCCACGCGGTGCAGCTATGCTAGGAAGGAATTGAATCGGAGCTTTGCAGCTGAAAGAAAAACTGGATAGACATAATCATGGCCGTCACGAAGTGAGGTGTGGTGTTGATGAATCATGCGGATGCAGTGTCGCTGGGTACAGTAGATACATGTGTCGAGTAAGGTCCAAGGTAAGCTAGGCTGATGGAGATACGCATGCTGCATGCAAATTAAGAGCCCGGCCTGTTTATAAGGGTTTGCCTTGTGATCAAACGTTTGAAAGTTTTAATTTTTTCAATTAAATTCAGTTATTGTCATTGGACGATAATCTGAAGGTGGGCAGAGCGAAATAGAGGGGTACCACAGGTATCTGAATTTGAATAAGATGAGTGAATATATGGTGAAAATTCATAAACTTTAGTTAAATTTTTTCTAAAGGGGGTTCCTGGGAACCCCTTCGTACATGCAGCTTCGCCGCTGGGCACACAAGCCAAAAATTTTATACACATCCTCCCCCAGCCTTCCATACACTGCGTGTGTGTTTGACAGAAGAAAAAAATCAACGTTTAATCAATATCAAAAGTATTTCTAGTCCCAACATGTCTGCCTTCGTGCAGTTATATATGCTGACCGATTCTTATCATTCATCAATGCTTGTGTGAGATTGATTTGAACCAACTACTCCGTTCTTAGACCTGTTACAAAATTTAAGACATTTTAATTTCGTCACGATAAGATTTATAGCCCATGATTACTTCAATAACATATTACTTATATGCCGTAAAAAAATATAATTATAAGAAAATAAACTCGAATATAAATGTAATAACATCAATTTTACGTAAAAGAATATATTATAGTAAAGTAAATGTTGATGAAACTCTTTATTTTAAAACGCAAGGAATACTGATAACGGTGGTTGACCGAGTATTCCGATCGGATGAAAACGAAAGTTAATCAAGAGAGTATGTAGCGGAGGAGGAGTGAAGAGAGTCAAATCGAACCCGAATTAATAAGCATATACATACGTCGATGTCGATCGATAGGAGTACTAACTATCATTAGTGATGGACGACGACGAGCTGCACGGCGTCCTAACTAAATTTATGGCGACACCAACGTTGAGTTTCTTGCGTGTTCGTAATCTTATACTGCCGAGTTTACATTTGGACATACTCGATCGCGCCATTGCAATGTACTACACTCCATCTAAAATATAGCTATCTAAAACACGTTTAACGGTCAAGTTGGCTAAGATTACAATATGATAACCTTATTTTTTTATGTCATCAAAATTAAATTAATATAGAAACAACGTAACATATAAAACATATACAACATCATTTTAAAGTCCGTGTTGTGTTTGGTTAACTTAAATTTGTAATATGTTTTTCATCTCTTATTTCATCTCCTCCTCGCATATATAGAAAAATATGATCTGGTCATTAATTTTTGAAACCCACTTCATCACCGATTATACTTATTCTAATAGCTTCAAAAATGAACATGTCATCTATATTCAATCTATATTTGAATATAATATACATACAATAAGTATTGCACCATTAAGACCTACCACCCTTATCATATAATTAGTGTCTTAAAACTTGTGCTACATGCATGTGGTTACGAATCTATATCTTCTTTTTCTTTTTTTCTTCACCTAAGCATAAATGTGATGTGATTTTTTGAAATCTACCTATGTCACTTTACTGTACTCGTTGTAAGATGATAATATAATCTATCGTACTATGAAACAAAACATAGTCATTTGTCGTATTCAAAGCATCGTCGTTCATGGACTCACTGTTGCATGTGCTATAATGCTAAGGCCCTGAGTGATTTAGCATGGAATTGTTACAATTTGGCTTATTAGGAGTAAGAAAAATAAATAATTAGATTATTGTAACATACTATTATAATCTAGAGCATATATTATTATAATCTGATATGCTCATCCAAAGGTGTTTTTTAGATTATTGGGTGACTTTAGACTCACTGCAAATGGATACTTTAAAATAATTGCCTACGTTATAATTTCTTTCTACTTTAGCTTATATAATCTAGTTTATAGACTGACTACAAATGGATACTCAATAATCTAGATCACAATAATAATTCGTAGTTGAAACAAATAGGGCCTAAGTTTATGATAGGAAAACGGCTAGCGAACGAACAAAAATCACCTATATCATTTATGTTTTCATAGTTTTTCGAAATCAGAACAGAAATTAAAAACCTCAAATACGAAAATAGAATCGAATATTATCAAATACGAATTGGGGCAAATATGACAAGGAAAAATTATCGCATTATAAAAATCTCAAGCCGAGCTTCTATATTTTTTTCCTGAAAAAATAGATCTAACATTCCAAACTTTAGCAACTAACAATACCACTTTATACCATAAGGATTACAATCAAGTTCATATATTACACTATCAGTGATTGCCTAAATACCAAGTAAATATTACATTTATAGATTATTATAAATTAAAAGTGTAGATCTCACCGATTATTACAAAGTTTACATATCATATTACAATATAAAGCACACGTCATACAAGTCGTTATAAAAATAAAGTGTTTGTGTATAGAGAAAATCTAACAAATGCTATTGACAAACGCTTAATTCTAATAAATACCATCGACGAGTGCGAGTTCTATAAAATGCCATAGTAAAAATGAATTTGCTAAGAAATATCATCGTCGTTAGGGTTCCGTTAGCATTTCTCATTTAAGTTCTATAGTGTGAACAGTGTATTTAACGGAAAAATAGATGGAAACCTAATGACGATGACATTTCTCAGACAAATTCGTTTGTACGATGTTATTTTGTAGAACTTACGCTTGTCAATGGTATTTCTTAGACTTAAATATTTGTTAATGGTATTTTTTAGATTTTCTCTTGTGTGTATGTCTTGACTAGTTAAGGAATTAATGCTAATTTGTTGAGGTGGGCTGAGCTATTTGTGATAATATTATGGACTTATAACATATGAGGGTGTGGAAATTCCAAGAGAAATTATAAAAAGTTTTTGACCGCTCCGATGGACAGTGTCCTTACTGTATTCGTTTTCGTTTCGAGAAATTTTTTTGAATCCGTTTGAATATTTTTTGAAAAATTCCAGCCAACGATTATTGCTCCAAAAGCTGGTCCCAAAAAAAAAAAAACGTTTTCGTATCCTACTCCCTAGTTCAGGCCTCCTGGACCTGGAATGGCTGACTTCATTAGCATGAAAGAAAACTAACGGCATTTACTATAGTAACTTGGACCGAGGCATCAGAGTTTCGAGTACACACGGTGGTACTGGTACAGTGCAGGCAATCAATTATCAATAGACACCCAGTTCACTTGGAAGTGACCAATCCATTGAATCATTCAATGGAGTATTATTTTTCGATGCAGATGTTTACATAGACGTCGGACACGAGATTGACTTTGACAGTGTTGGACTAACAAACCACTCCTATATACCCTTGTTCACATATTGAAAATAAGACTAAGGATTGGCCATAATCATAAGTTAACTAAGTCCTTTTATTTTTCGCGCCCTGCGTAATAGCTTAGCGGAAAATTAAGACAATGGGGTTGGGCAGTAGAATGCAAAAGAAGTTAATACAAGATGGACTCAATTCGATCATTCCGGGTAGCCGCCGGGCAACGCAATGTCTAAATGCAACATTGGTGTATATGGCCGAAAATATGGAATCTAAAGAAATGATAGCAGCCATGGTCCACGGAGTATACGTACTACGCTACGACATCTTCTTTGAGACCGAGTTTAAGATCGAAGCATCCGATGAGCAACGAGCTATTGGAATCTGGAAATCTAGGTCCTTCAATTTATTTTCTCGATTCTACGACGATATCTTCATATGTTCATGCAAGAGAAGTTGTAGTTTCGAGAAGTTTCCAAACAAAACAAAAGAGCCGTCCCGTGGGCTCCTCTCTCCCTATGCCAGAATAAGTTCATTTGAGGTCCCTCGACTTATCATCTAGTCTATTTTTTGTCCTTGGATCGCAAAACCGGATACAATCGGTCCCTGAACTGTCAAAACCGATGCTGAAGAGGTCCCTCGACAGTTTTGAAGGTGGTTTTGGCTGACTTGACGCCTACATGGCTAGTTTGACTAAATTTTCGTCCCATGTGGCATTGACATAGCACTCACGTGTCAATTATATATAAAAAAGCAGTGGGCTCACCTATCAGCTACACAAAAAATGATTTAAAAATGACAGGCCCACGTATGCCCACAGTTAGCTACCCAAAAGAAATAAATATAGTAGGGCCCACGTGGGCCCCACATGTTATTCCTTCTCCCCTCAGGTGGGCTCACTATATTTTTGATATATAATTTTCACGTAAGCGTCATGTCAATGCGACGTGGGATGGAGAGCTAGTCAAACTAGCCATATTGGCGCCAAGTCAGCCAAAACCGCCTTAAAAAACGTCGAGGGACCTATTTTGCACCGGTTTTAATAGTTCAGGGATCAGTTGTATCCGGTTTTACGGTCCAAGGACGAAAAACAGAGTACGCAATAAGTTGAGGGATCTTTAGTGGACTTATTCCCCCTATGCCCGATCTCACTTTGTTAAATGGGTTGGGCCGTAATATCCATAACTAGTTCTCACTTTGTTTTTAATAACTGAGCTTTCTTGCTGATTTGAGTACCACTCATACAGTGTACAGATGCAGCAAAGGAGCACGCATTCCTGAACATTCTTTGGTTGTACATTAGGATAAGAGTAGCCTGACCGTTCTTTGACATATGGAAGGTTAGTTGGGGCATGCGTCAGCGCAGGATCCAGCTTTCGGGTACATCGATCGGGTGGCCATTCAGGCCTCGTCGTCCCTGTCTCCACTATAAATTGTTATTGATGTCATGGAAAAAAAAACTGTTTTATGGGTCAAAATATAAGTTTTAAACTTTAACTTTAGTTTTTTGTTGTAACATTTTGTTTTTCCCAAAAAAATATTTATTTTTTAAAATAACTAAGAATACATATATAAAAAATTTATTCACAGAATAACTTTTGTTTACAAACATCATATTTCGTTTGATATTTTCCAAACAATCATCCCTTATTAATCACTTGAAAATATATTATTGTTAGTCCATAGGGGTTCGACAGTATTTATGACCCCACTATTTGTACGTGTTGTCGCTGTCTAGATGAGAGAAAAGAACTGCTAAACAAACTCTACACTACTACGTATCAGTCTTTGTGTAATCCCTGGTCGATTAGCTTAGCTTCCACTGGTGTTTGTACCTTCCTTATAGCTAGCCTGCTTGCTGCTTCTTCTCCTTCAGTTAAGTTTTTTCTGGGTAGGATATGATGCTGCACATGAACCACCAGCTAGCTGGGTATGTATGTGTCCAGATTGTTCTAGAACGCCGTTATAAAATTCCCATTTTATTTTGAGAGGACAGCCACAGGTAGACTGAAACCTCTGGACCCATCGGTTCATCCGATCCGACGACGTTGCCTCCTCATCCATCACAAATACGGACGGCCAGCAGAGCGCCACGCCGGAGACAGACCAGCCAATCGGCAACCGCCACCACGCGTCACCCTCCAGCACTAAATGGACGGACACTCACCGACGCGTGGGCCCCCAAATTCCGCGCCCACCTGTCAGCGTCGTCTAATAATTCTGGGTTCTCTCCTCGTCTTCTCCCTTCGCTACGGCCAAATTTCCGTTCCCAAATCTCCTCTCTTCTCCTTTCTTCTCCGACTCCGAGAGGCTTTCCGTTCATCCATCGCGCGGCGGCTTTAGGGTTTTAGCCAGCCAAGATGGCGTCCGAGAAGCACTTCAAGTACGCCATCCTCGGCGGCGGCGTTGCGGCGGTTCGTGCTCTGCCTCCCAAATTCGGAATCAACTTACTTTTCGGCCTATGGGGGGTGTCGTACTGTACTGTAGTTAGTCTCTGCGGCGGGGATTCTTCTTGCTACAAGATCGATGCTTTTGTTTGCTTGGATCCTTCATTTCGTCTTGCTCGCCTTCGGATCTCGTGGAAAGCACCGTTTTTTTGTTTCTAAATTTTCTCTGATTTTTTTTTTCTTGCAGGGATATGCGGCACGGGAGTTCGCCAAGCAGGGTGTTAAGCCGGGGGAGCTCGTCATCATCTCCAAGGAGGCCGTATGCTCTCTTCCTCCCTTCCTCTCCCACTCTCTCACACGCACTCTTTCCAGATATTTTTTAGGCTCCATAATTGTAGGACGCCTTTGACAGGCTCACTCTATTTTTTTTTGTTATCCACAAAAACATAATGATGCCGAACGTGCTGTGGTATGCAATAACTACATACAAATACAAAGTACCAACTCTGTTTCAGGTTATAAAATGATTTGGCATTCCCTAGATTCATATGAATACTAATGAATCAAGACATACATATAAAACATATACATTGGTTCACAGATGAATTTAGGAAAAACCAAAGCATCTTATAACCTGAAACTTATGTGATTGCCAGGACTGAACTGCAATTTGTTTGGTAATTATGGAATCCACGTGTTTGCACTAAATCTTCAGCACTTACTTATTGGATTCGGCCCCATCTTTTCGCTTATCCTTATAAGCCAAAATTTAAATTTTAAAACTTAAATTTGGAGTTGATTTTAGATTTTTTTCATCGTTATTTATTTTTTAGCATTTGCTTTTAGATCGCTAAGAACACGTATATAAAAGCTTTATCCACAAATTATCTTTTAATTGTTAATAAGCCGTTTCACTCATGCTTCTAATTTCTAAACAGCCAAAAGATGGGGTGTTCTCAATTCGTTTGTATAAGCATGTCACAAATTAGTATAGCTGACTTCAGTCTACTGTCGAATTATCGTTTACAAAAATGATCTGCTAAAAATACTTAGCATTACTGCTGGCTAGGTCAAAAGAAATGACTCTTAGGCATTGAAAGAAACCGTTCTATTTTTCTCTTTGCAAGTTATTTAACTAGCATCTTGTCTCTTACCCAAAAAATGCCTTTCAGGTGGCTCCCTATGAGCGCCCTGCTCTCAGCAAGGGATACCTCTTTCCTCAGAGTAAGTTCTTCGCTTAGCATATTCTGCCTCTTCATGGATGACCTGTGCCAGCTCTACATCACATGTGTATACCACCTTGTATGATTAACGCCATTTACATCCTCTGTAAATAGATGCTGCAAGACTCCCAGGATTTCACGTGTGCGTGGGAAGTGGAGGAGAGAAGCTATTGCCTGAATGGTACTCAGAGAAAGGTACCGAATAAGTGAATATTAAATTTCTTGCTGCACTGAATCATCCTTTAATGTTTTTTTTTTGCTTACTTGAACAGGCAATACTTTGCAGAGTATGCATTATCTGATACCTGTTACATTAGCCTGTCATTCTAAAAATCATATTTTGATCACTGCATTGCCCCATTGATGGGAGCCTTGCTGGTTAATCCTCACAAATTTATAGTTCATTCTAGTAACTAACGAGGAAAATACCCATTTCAATTTTCACGTATGAAATATTTTGTTTGCTGGATACAGCACTCAATCTTATGTTTTGGGGTAATTTAATATTGTATAAATTGACACTAGATCTTGCTATAGAACTTAATCTTTACTATGCTGACGAATTAAATAAGCTGCACATCTGGCGTCTATTTGAGATTCACCACTAAGGAGCATCCATATGTTTGTCATGTAATGAATTTTATTGTAAGAATTCTCCTGAATGACTATTGTATCTGTTGGCAGGCATTGAGCTGATCCTGAGCACTGAAATTGTCAAAGCTGATCTTGCCTCCAAGACTTTGACTAGTGCAGTGGGAGCAACCTTTACATATGAGATTTTGCTCATTGCTACTGGCTCCTCTGTATGTTGTGAACTGCAAGTTTTGTTTATTTCTGTCAGCACTATCACTCATTATTTACATATCCTTTCCTTATTCGATTTTTAGGTCATCAAGCTATCAGATTTCGGTACTCCAGGAGCTGATTACAACAATATTTTATATCTGAGGGAAGTTGATGATGCTGACAAGCTGGTTGCAGCTATCCAAGCAAAGAAGGGTGGGAAGGCAGTTATTGTAGGAGGAGGTTACATTGGTCTAGAGCTTAGTGCAGCATTGAAGATCAATGATTTTGATGTCACGATGGTGTTTCCTGAACCTTGGTGCAGTAAGTGTCATCACTCATATGCCATCATTAACCACTGTTGAACTACCTACTGCACATCATAGGAAAGGAATGGGTTTGACCCATACGATTAACATACCGTTGTGATGTGAAAAAACTTACAGCGGAAGGTTCTTGATGACGGTAATTTGACATTGCAAAATCACTTCTTGTAGTGCCTCGTCTCTTCACTGCCGATATCGCGGCTTTCTATGAGGGCTACTACGCAAACAAAGGAGTCAAGATCGTGAAGGGTACAGTAGCTGTTGGTTTTGACGCTGATGCTAATGGTGATGTAAGTTCACTTCCAAATCCATATTAGTTCTGTAGCTCTCAGTGTGAATGAGAATGATTCCTGTTTTGCTTGTTCCCTCTTTACTAGGTTACCGCGGTGAAGCTCAAGAGTGGCAGTGTGCTCGAAGCTGATATTGTTGTTGTTGGTGTTGGGGGCAGACCGCTGACCACTCTCTTCAAAGGTCAAGTTGCAGAGGAGAAAGGTGGAATTAAGGTTAGGTGCTTTTAACCTGTAGGCTTTACCATAATATTTTTGTTGTTTATACCATAATATGTGACATGCCTAAAATTTCATTCAGACCGACGCTTTCTTTGAAACAAGCGTTCCTGGAGTCTATGCCATTGGTGATGTGGCCACCTTCCCCTTGAAGATGTACAACGAGTTGAGGAGAGTGGAACATGTTGACCATGCTAGGAAGTCTGCAGAGCAGGCCGTAAAGGTGAGACTATTCCACTTATATATTCTGAAATAACACCAGTTGTCAGAACTAACAGTGCATAGTGACCTGCACTTTGATCTGACTTGATTGTCATCTAAGTTACAGCAACCATTGAATTTATTGGAAAACCGCAGAATACTTAGTTTTCATGAGTATCCTTATCAGCTCGGTAGAATTGGACATTTGGACCATTGAGAAAATCTTTGTGCTGTCAACCTCCATCAAATAATGCTTTCAGATATCCGTATTGCATACAAGAATGTTGTTAAACTCTCTATCATCTGCAGCGATACACTCTAGTGTATAGTCACATGGAATGGAATGGAATGATCTAATGCATAGTCATTTGATAATATATTTGACATATTGAAATTGCACCCAAGACAAGGTGCACACATTGTTTTAATTCTTAGAGGTTATCACTTTTTTCTTAAGATAATGAGAGGTTATCAGATACTTGGAGTTACCAAACTAGTGGGGTTTCTAACGTTATGCATGTCCACGCTTCATATCGTAATTTACTTCAATACCCTATCTTGTTTCAGGCGATCAAGGGAAAAGAATCTGGTGAATCCGTTCCGGAGTACGATTACCTGCCATACTTCTACTCCCGCTCATTCGACCTGGGATGGCAATTCTACGGCGACAATGTTGGCGACGCCATCCTGTTCGGCGACAGTGACCCCACCTCTGCCAAGCCCAAGTTCGGGTCCTACTGGATTAAGGACGGCAAGGTGTTGGGTGCATTCCTGGAGGGCGGGTCACCTGACGAGAACAAGGCCATTGCCAAGGTCGCCAAAACCCAGCCGCCGGTTGCCAACGTAGAGGAGCTGAAGAAGGAAGGCCTCCAGTTCGCCAGCAAGATCTGAGACCGATCCATCCATCCTGTAGTTTTGATGATGTATGTACATCTCCAGTCGTCCATGGATGCTGCTATATTATTGCACAGATTCTGATGAACTTGAACCACATGATACGTTACTCTCCTATCGGGTTCCTGATTGTGCTGTGTTGTGTCTGTACCACATGAACGCTTTGCTGCTTCACCTGAGATTTGAATAAAGTGTTGTACTGTTACAGCATTTGCCTTTCACGGTTCTAAGCTACTACTCCACTGGAATGGCCGCGGCCGCCGGCCTCTCGCCTAAGCGTGTTCTTGTTACGCCGGTGAGGAGAAGCCATGTGCGGCGGATGGCGGTGCGCTGCGCGGTGGTGCAGGGGGAGAGGAGGACGACGGTGAGGAGCAAGGAGGGGGACGCGCTGGAGGTGTGCCGGGTGGTGAACGGCATGTGGCAGGTGAGCGGCCCGTCGTGGGGCCGCTACGAGCCGGCCGCCGCCGTGGACGCCATGCTCCGGTACGCCGACGGCGGCCTCTCGACGTTCGACATGGCTGACATATGTAAGGAGGCGCGGACCATCTGCTTCTCCTCTCCTCTCCCGCGCATTTCTGGACGATAGATGAGGCCACCTCGCACTCGCAGATAAGAGAGAAAACTGACAAGTCGGGCCCACGCGCAGTGACACGTAGCCGCGCGACTAGTCGTGTCCAATAGCGCCTTATCCCCCTCGACCTCGAGAGAGCCACCGCCCACCAGCCATGTCGTCGTCGGCAGCTGCAGCTCACACCCTCACGCCGGCGGCGGGGGCGCCTCCTTTACCGCGCCGCGTGCGGCCGGCGAGGTGCTCCGGGGGCGGCGGCGCGGCGGCGGTGGAGACGGCCGCGGCGGGGGCGAGGGTCTCGACCGTCAGCAACCGCGGGGACTCCCTGGCGATATGCCGGGTGCTCAACGGCATGTGGCAGACGAGCGGCGGGTGGGGCCGCATCGACCGCGACGCCGCGGTGGACTCCATGCTCGCCTACGCCGACGCCGGCCTCTCCACCTTCGACATGGCCGACCACTGTACCTCATCCCTTCATCTCATCTCTCTAAGCCCTCTCCTCGCCATTTGCACGAACATGCAGCGTGCGTAAATGCTGCCGGTACAAATTACTGGCTGCTACGCATCTGTTCGTTCCACCTAGATGTTGCTCAATGAAGTGCAGACCCTGTAGAGCATTTAAAATTTCAAGCTGTTCGTTTGGAATTGCAGAATGGTTTGTTTCACTTTAAATTAAGTTCCTGTCTCTAGCTTAGGTCCAGGAAAGGGCCAGGTTTCAGCGATGTATTTAGCTGAAGCAAGTGTTCTCTCACTATATGAGAGCTGATGAGTGATGATACCACAGAGACTGAATCATGCTCCTAATAGCCTAATCATGGTTTCAATTTTGTTTTGCCTAATCATGGTTTCAATTTTGTTTTTTTTATGGTTTATTCCTACTTTGGCAGATGGACCTGCAGAGGATTTGTACGGCATTTTTATCAATAAAGTTCGGCGCGAACGACCACCTGAGTTGCTCGAAGAAATCAAGGGGTGAGTGATTGATTTATCATGGTCTCTCTGCCACAGAGGTATGTCTAGCAATTATTCTGCTGCCTCTGATTGTTATCGATTCATCTCTGCAGGCTTACAAAGTGGGTTCCACCTCCAGTTAAAATGACCAGAAGTTATGTTGAGGATAATATCAACAGATCTCGAAAGAGAATGGATGTTGCTGCCTTGGACATGCTGCAGTTCCATTGGTATGCTTCTGTGGCTTTGTGTGTTACTTATTAGTTATTAGTTATTAGTTATAGTAACATTTGGATGACATTTGGTCAGCGCTTTATCTTATGTACCAATGCAAAATGTATTCATTCTTAGATTTTTGATGTTTTTGTTGCTAAACAATAACGTACCTCCCGTCTCAAGTGATTTTATATCACATTTTTTAGTATGCTTGGGCAATCAAATTTGTGGTGATCTATCATGCAGAAAAGCTTGCGTCCTGGCATTGGCATTTGCTCTTAGCTTCTTAGTTATGCTGCAGTAGAGATCAGTTTAGATTTATACTTTACACTACTGTTGAAAGCCTGAAACTTGAGACGTGTCATGTTAAAAACCTGTGACAAGTCATAAGTGTAATTAATTGAGGAGATGCAGCAATGCTTTATAACATAACTACTGCCATAATTTTAATTTTGCTGACCTTTTATCCTAACAGGTGGGATTACTCAAACCCTGGGTATCTGGATGCACTAAAACACATCACAGACCTGAAGGAGGAAGGTAATAGTCTAAACGTGGATCAGATTTTTCTTGTGTTAACTTATGTGTTCCCTTTCGCATTGTCATGGTTCTTCAGTACTGATGGATACTTCATGTCTTCTTTTGTGATGGACAATGTGAAGGTAAGATAAAGACGGTAGCTCTGACGAACTTCGATACAGATAGGCTACAGATAATTCTAGAAAATGGTATCCCAATTGTCAGCAACCAGGTCTATTTACACGTAACCCCTATCGTATATTTGTCATTTATTTGTGTTAACTATTATATGGCTTGCTCAATGAAGAGGTGTTGTAATTGCCAGGTTCAACATTCTGTTGTTGACATGCGTCCGCAGCGAAGAATGGCAGAGCTTTGCCAGCTTTCTGGAGTTAAACTTATAACGTCTACTCCCTACTCCCTGTCCCCTCTCCCCGTTTTTGCATTACGTTGTTCTTAATTCTTATGAAGTATTCCGGATGCAGGTATGGCACTGTTATGGGTGGTCTTCTGTCTGAGAAGTTTCTTGACACCAATGTATCTATACCATTTGCTGGACCTCCTCTGAATACCCCATCTTTGCAGAAGTATAAGCGGGTGAGCATTTTGCATCCTATGTTTGAACGTGTTACCTACTTCCCAGTTCTTGCCATTCTCATTGATGAAGCTGTGGGCAGATGGTCGATGCCTGGGGTGGCTGGAGTCTGTTCCAGGCTTTGCTTCAAACGTTGAAGAAGGTATCAGTGAAGCATGGTGTTTCTATAGCAACTGTTGCTGTGAGATACATACTGAACCAGGTATCTCCTTTTAATACATCCAAACAAGTTACCTTGAAATTTCTCATTTGTCTTTACAAATAGTACAATCAGTGAAGCATGGCCATAACTAACTCGTGATTCTTGTCATTTTGATTGTTTATGAGAACAGACATCTGTTGCGGGTTCAATGGTGGGTGTGAGACTGGGACTCTCCGAACACATAAAAGACACCAATGCCATCTTCTCACTTGAATTAGATGAAGAGGACATGAACAGCATCACAGAGGCATCGAGTAAGGGGAGAAATTTGATGGATATAATCGGCGACTGTGGAGACGAATACAGAGCTTAGTTGTGCCAGAGAAAGTAGACCAATGAGGCGGGTTTGGGCTGTTTCAGCCAGGATCTTCCTTTTCTCTCGGTTTGTATACTTGTTCATTCCAATCTTGATGAAATTAGGGTGCCTAGTCTTTGGCTGCCACGGCAAAAAAGAAAAAAGAAAACAATGAGGCGGGTGGCTGCCACTTTTCTGGAGCTCTGAAATTTAATCAAAATTATACTGAATGATTAAGTGTGCAGCAGTTGTCTGATCTTCCAGCATAGATCAGTCATCAGATTGTAAACCTCCCACATGAAGATGATATTTTATAAGAACTGTATATACAGAATCCAGATTAATACTGATTCGATTTGCGGCAGTTGAGTTAGCCAAGGAGTTAGACCGATCCATAGGACTTTTAACACTAATTAAAAGTATTAAATATTGACTATTAATAAAATACATCTCATACTCTGAACTATTTCACGAGACGAATCTATTAAACTTAATTAGTCCATGATTAGTGAATGTGATGCTACAGTAAATATTTACTAATCATGGCTTAATTAGGTTTAAAAAATTTGTCTACTGGAACCGTCTTTATTTATACAATTAGTTTTGTTATTAGTCTATATTTAATACTTCTAATTAACGTTCAAAACATTCGATGTGATAAGAAACTAAAAAAAAATCTCTTAGATCCAGCCACATAGTCATGTCTAGACACTGAAGCTGAACTTGAGGAATCATCGAAAGTGGTGGAGGAGACAAGACCGACAGACCGACATACAGAATCATGTTCTCACCGAAAGCACAACAGAATGCAGCCACGAACAGAATCTTCATTCCCAGCAGACATATCCCGATCATCCACCACGATTAGTCCAATCGAATGTACTTTATCTTGGGATCTCCTTTTATCTTCATCTTTGCCGTTTAGTAAACTTGCATATAGTACTCATTCGGTTCATGTTTTCGCATAGAATCCGAAACCACCATCCAGTGAGCACAATTATTATGTGATTATTATGTTTTTTAAACTGTTTTTAACGATTTTTTATTATGATAATCGTGGTTGTCGCGCGGTAGCGGAGGAGGTTTTACAAACCCTCGTACTAATCAGACAACCACCAAATTGCATGCCAATGGACAATTCTAAGAAATTGGTCATAATTTCTATATACTCCATGTTATAAAAAAAATAGAACTAGATATTTCTCTTGCAATACAAATACTGCCAATTTACATTTAAATTTAATGATATAATTTTTTTATGTCTTAGGTATTAGGTAAAAGCTATATCTCGTGCGAAGATATTTTTTTCTTCTATTTTTCATTTACTCACTTCCACGTCACAATATCTCATACGTGATAACTTATTTAATTTTATAAACAATGCCCTGGTCATGGGAGTATGAATACCTCTAAAATCATATGAAAGTATCATGAACCATAAATTTTTATTCTCTCTCTCTCGAATCTCACCGGATGAGAAAGTATCCTCGCTTGAAATTTTATCGCAACACACAACAGTTGAACGGTAGGGTTACAAGTTAAACATTTGAGGTTGTTTCAATTCCATCTTCACCGAAATTACTGTAAATGTAATGTAAAAGTGCCATGGACAGAATCAAATTTCAATTCTTTTTCTCAGATAAATATAGTCCTCTAAAATTGTCTATTTACTCTAAAATGTGGGATATAATAGTTACGGTCATGTGCAAACTCGCAATAAAAACACACAATGCGATCGTTATTTTGGACTGGACGAAGTAGTTTATCCAACTACACCAATTTCATTCGACCCAATTTTCTAGAAGAAAATAAAATTTTCATTTCTACAACAAAGCTCGATTTTATCCCAGCCTCCGCCACTGCTTGATATTGTAGAACATTTTTCATCCAACCCAATTTTATGGAAAAAAAACAAAAATTTCAATGCTACTTATCATCCTAAAAATGTTTGACCCAAAACATGTTAGAGAGACGTAGGTGGTAGCACCATCTAATCTCATACAAATACCATGGAATCGTACACGTGTACGTGTCCCGTGGAATCAACCATTCTGAAAAAGAGACTGAAAAAGAAGAGAAATGGAGAAAGAGGAAAAGAAAAAAGAGACTGAAAAAGAAGAGAAATGGAGAAAGAGGAAAAGAGGGAATAAGACAAACGAAAAAAAATAAAAATAAAAACAAACACCCCCTACAAGTCTAATGATATTTCGACTCTCTCCATGCAACTCTATTTCGGTAGCTTTCGAAGTTGACTATGTCACCATGGCTAATCAGCGCACGTAAAGCGAAGAAAACTATTAACACATAATTAATTGAGTATTAGCTTTTATAAACTTGAAAAATGGATTAATCTGATTTTTTTAAACAACTTATAAAACTTTTCCAAAAAATACTCCGTTTAACAGCTTAGTAAGCGTGCGCGCAGAAAAAGAGAAAAAAGTGTCGCTCGTTGGTCGGTTTCGAACGAGGCCTTCGTACATAAGCCCCTTACAGCAAGTATAATAGCAGACTATAAGCCAGCTAAATGCTGATGTGGAAGAGAGAAGGAAGGAGATAGAGGAGAAACTGACTATAAACTTATAGTTAGCTCAGGCACAAGAACCAAGACACCATGTGAGAGAGACATGTGGGTCCTACATTAAAGATAAAGAGTTAACCATTATATGAATGGGCTATAAGAAGACTACAAAAAGTCTTATAGCTAACTTGTTGGCTATATTATTAGCCTTGCTCTTACAGGTCGATTTCTATTGTACACGGCGCAAAATTCCAAACATTCCCAGTTCATCCCATTTTAGTTGATTTTCTATTGTTCTTATATTTTTCTTTCAATACCGTAGTCCCTCCGTCCCAAAATAAACCAATTTTTCACTTTTTACCTATAATTTTTGACTTTTCGTCTTATTCAATTTTTTTTGCGATTGATATTTTTGTTTTTATTAGATGATACATCATGAATAGTACTTTACGTGTGACTAATTTTCTAAAAATTTTCAAATAAGATGGATGATCAAATGTTGGACACAAAAATCGGAGAATTAATTTTTTTTGACAGAGGGGTAGACTTCTAGGTTAACAGGATGACATGACGTCATGAAACCATGCTACCTTAGGTGATTTACGAATCTCATAGGTCTCAAAATTATGAGAGAAAAACATGACTTTGAGGATTTTTTTTATTAAAGTTTATTTTTCAATATTGACTTCTAGATCACTAAAAGTACATATATAAAGTTTTATTTATAAATTATTTTTCGTTTATAAATAACTTTTCGTTAAGAACACCTATAACAATCACCCCGATGAAACTAGCATGCGGGGAATTTGGAAGAGAAATTGATCCGTATGGGATGTATCTTAGGCCAATCTCAATGGATAGTTTTATGGTATAGTTACCAAGACGGTAAACTAGTTAACCAAGCCAGATGAGTTTTATGGGCATGAAACTCCTCTCTCATCTCATGAAACTCCTCATTTAATGACTCTGTCAAATTAGCAATTTTACTGATGTGACACTCTATTTAATGTGTATGAAACATACTGACCTAATAAAGTGGAGTACATGTACTAATAGGAGATATTTGGACTTTTCCAAAAATGAAAAATCAAAGAAAACAGAGTGAGATCACGAGAGTGAAAGAAAGGAAGGGGGAAAAAAGAATAAAAAGAAAGGGAGGAGTGGCGTGAATCGGCTCCCTCCCGCTCCACCACCGGCGCTGGCCGCCTCCGCCTCAGCGTCGGCGCATAAATAGAAAAGAAAAGAGGAGATTCCTCCTCTGCTTTCGCTGTCGTCTCTGGCAGGCAGGCAGGCCCCCAAACTCTGCCTACTTCCCACGCCAATTCTTGTAGCTTCGCCATGGCCGCCGCCGCTCTGCGCGACCAGCTCACCGCCCTCCTCTCCTCCATGTTCACCCAGGTTTGCTTCGATCCCCCTCCCTCATCTCTTCTACTGGGTTTTGTACGCAGATACGCTGTTTCTTGGTTTTGGTTTCCGTTCTAAAGATTCTAGTCGCCTGCTTGCTCTTGCTGCTCCCGCGCGATCTAGGGTTTGGTGGACGAGCAGTTCCAGCAGCTGCAGATGCTTCAGGACGAGGGGGGCACGCCGGGATTCGTCTCCGAGGTCGTCACCCTCTTCTGCGACGACGCCGATCGGATCATCAACGAGATCGCTTCCCTGCTGTGCGTCTTGCATTGCTCTTCTCTAATTCTCGCTCCATCTCATGTATTCATGTGACTGTATGCCCCCCTCTTGCCATGGCTTCGTTGGTTTCAATTTTCCATTTTTACATGGCTACAGAGAGCAACCCGTCGTCAACTTCGATAAAGTGGACGCCTACGTTCATCAGCTCAAAGGCAGCAGCGCCAGGTAATCACCCACTTCTATTACTACGGCTCCACCATCAGTTTTTCTACACCAGTTGTCTTGTCTATATGCGTTGCATGCCTGCCTGTGGTTTTTGTACCTGATATTTAATTGCAATGAAATTTCAGGAATTCCTGTCTCAGTGCCCCTTTTTTTTTTCATGTTTACATTAGCAGACTATCGATTCTAGTGCAAAAGGTGTTTTTTTTTTGTTTGCAACCATGATGCTATTACTGGTAGAGATGAGTGGTGTTACATGATAGAAAGTAGAAAATCTCTATTGGTCTATGGCATTTCAAGTAAATTTATTTATCCTAGTCATGGTAAAAGATTCAATCTTTCGTTTTGTTATGTCTTTTTAATAGATATTGCAAAAGCAATACCAGTTAGATTTTTCACCCTGTAGCATGTAGGGACTAAAGATGGAACCTCAGGCTCCAACATCAGGGTGTTCATTAGTTGACTTGCCAGGACATTGCTAATTATGTTCTTTTATATAAAATGGAAATTTGCCACTGTAATGCTTGTTTACTTTCTAGAGAGTGTATTGTTGAACATGCTTATTGCCCTGGTATTGTTTTCACTGAATATACTGAGGTTAAAACCCTCTTTATTTTTAATGTTACCACCTTGGAACAGGGCATGTTATACATGCTACTCTAAAACATTCTTCTGATCAAAACAATTTGGTGATGTCTCTGAGTTTTTGTCATGTTTCAGTGTTGGTGCTCAGAAAGTGAAGTTCACTTGCATGCAATTTCGTCAGTTCTGTCAGGACAAAAGTAGAGAAGGGTGAGTATTCTGTACCTTCTTACACATGCCAGCCACACCATAATAATGGTTTGATCTCTATATCGTTTGAACTCTTATGCATGTATTTAGACCTGATAGTCATCCATGTCTTGCATGGAAGTATGGAACTCCTGTATGCTCATATGAACTCTAATATTTTCTGCAACCTGATTTGCTTCCTGCAACCTCATTTATTTGGATGTCGTAGCTCTCAGTTCATTGTCTCCACATGCTAATAATGTATTATCCTCCCCAGCTGATTTACCCTGTCTTGGGTGGCCGTTAGGTGCTAGATTCTAATCGGCTTGACTAACCTAGCATCTTGGGGAGCACTGCATGTAGGCGCCAGACTCCTGTCTACATGCTATATAGCAACACATTTGGAGATGGCCTAATTTTCTAACTAAACTATGTTGCAAATTTGCAATTTCTAATCAGCTTCGTTTCTGTTCTGTTCTCCTAATGTCTTGGCAACTTTAGATAATGTGGCATGTTTGCATAATTTCAGGTGCCTTATGGCATTGGCTGTTGTGAGAAATGACTTCTATGATCTGCGCAACAAGTTTCAGACTATGCTTCAGGTGGTTATCTTATCTCCTCTTATTGGCTTTCTTACAGACAGTCACTAACTGTGAGTACCGCATACGAAGGGTTGATAGTGTATCATATCATATAACTTAAGAATAATCTCCTTGGTTTTGTTCCTGCTACAATTTATTATGACATGATTTGACACCAAGTTATGTTGGAAGTTTCTGGAAACTTTCCTTGATGGGCGAGTGTTTCTTTTTTTTTTTGGGGTTATGCTTGGATAGTTGTATATCATAGTTCCAATCAATCACCGGTGTTTTTCTCTACTCAAATTGAGTCTGAATATCTGGATACCAACCCAAACCTTGGCACTTGATTGATTATTTTGTTATGTTTTGTTCACCAGCTGCTCATTTAGCCTTCTTGTTGAGCACCGTAAAGCTTCTGTTGATGCATGGTTTCTAGTAGATCTTCATTATTGACATAGTGCCTTTTGATGCAGCTGGAGCAGCAAATCCAGGCTTATGATCCCAAACAGCAATAATTGAAGCAAAAGAGTGTAGCTGCATGTGATCTCACATGATAAATGTATCTTTGAAGATGTAGACCATGTTCAATGGGTTTCAGGCTTAGAGTGCGTGTGTATGTGTGCAGAATCAAATCATTTGATTTGAGGCTTCATGCTTCCAACTTTGAGCTCACAACCCTTTAATTGTTAGTAACAAAACTGATCGTCTAGTGTCGATGTACCTGTTACCTGTCTGTGTTCGGTTGGCAGCCACCCTTGCAAACACTGGTTGCCTGGTGACTTATTTAGCTGGCTTCTGGCACTTTCGAAATGGGAAGTGGGTGTGTGATATTGCACCATAATTTATGACCTGAGTTGTGAAGTCTTGCTACTGGGTGGTATACTATAAGTATATAAACAACAATCACCTGTTTAATACCAACAAGCATGGGCTCACTTTTGAAAATTTCATGCTGTTGTGTAGGTCTCTAGTAAAAAGGAAAAAACAAACTACACGGTTGCTTTGTTTAGTCAGTACTCGGTGCCTAGTAATGTATTGTGAAAGACAGCAAGGAAGCAATTCGATGCAAACAAAAACCATATTCAAACCAGCACTACAGCTCCTAAGAAATGCTGCTCTTTGTTCCCGTAGCATTGCAACTAAATTATATGTGTGTTTGGAGGCTTTTCACTTCATCTTTATAATATTTGATAGGAATGAAACACACGGAAGTAAACTATACTTGATTGATGCAAAATGGCAGAACAGAGCGTGCGTGGTACGTGCAACCCCTGCGTGATGAGATTTTCATCTCGATAGTCGCTGCAGCTCTCTACCTGTTCTTCGCATTGGTCGTCCACTCGTCCAGATACAGTTAGTTTAATATCCTTTTCACTCTAGTTTTTAAATTATCCGTAGATTCGGATATATTTCTGTGGTATTAAATTAGATTCTGTTGAAAGATGTGTAGATGAAGAATTGAAGATGATGTGTGCGCACCACCGGTATGTTTATTTGTTTCTTCTGAACAATTAATTGGATTAGCCGTGCTTGCATGTCTTTTCAATTTCACACAGCCTGGAAAGTATAGAAGAGGGTTTCAGTTGAGCTGCATCGTGAAAACAGTGTCGGTCCATCTGCTATCCCACATTCAAAATTCTAGGATTCAAATATAAACATATCTAGGATTTAAATTTTATACTATAATATAAATATTTATGCACTGATTTACATGATTTCAATCATTTTAATTATTCCAGATCTAATCAGATGCTTGGAAAGAGAATCTAATCAATTCAAAATTCAAAAATTGACTACTAAGGTGACTAAAAGAAAAGAGAATCTTTTAAAATCTTCTTAGTCTATACTAAACAAACTAGAAATACTTATACTTTGTAATAGAGGTAGTACTTTTGTATGATTATACTTTTATGTGACATGTATGATACTCCATTCGCGTAAAAAATATAAACCATGCATGATATTGGCATGGTCTCGAGTAACATACTTGGGCCATTAATCGATTTCATAATGTATTATCAACAACTACAAAATAACATCATGAAAATAATTTTAAATACGAATCAAACGATACCACATGTGTGACACTTGTAAGATCATAAGCATGATTAATATTTTCTGATGAACAATTGGCTTGCCATTTGGTTTATAAATTGAATTTGGTTTGGAAACAATTAAGGTGTTGGTGCGAGTGTGTGTAACTAATGTGAGTCAGGTTGCGATATCTGTGCTCGGAAACGGTTGGTTTGTCTCTAGTTGTGCAGGTGACTTGAAGTCAATATCGGTCAATAGCGGTGGGATCGTGACTAGGCTCAGGGAGGAGCTGAGGTCCGGACGATCGAGGATGCCAGGTGACGATATTGAATACGAGTTGGCACATGGTGGAGCAACACCGTGTGGGATGGAATCGTAACGGGCTTCACATGTTGTATGTGTAAGCGTCGAAAAAATCGGGAAGTAAATCGGATCAAAACTGGATGAGAAAAGAAAAGGAATTTGCTACAGGTTCGGACACTGCAGCAGCGTCGTTACTGTAGCGCGCGGCACTGTAGCAACCGGATCGGATTACTGTAGCGGACCCGGATTACTGTAGCGCGGCGGGTACTGTAGCAGTCGGACTACTGTAGCACGCCTGATTTTGGCATGTTGGATTTAATTAGGAAAACTAAGAGATGAGCCATATTAGTATAAGGAGTCCTACTACTATTTGGTGATAGACTTTTCGATATAAATAGAGACCGAGGGGTATGCCCCCGGTGTGCTTTTGTGAGACTTAGTTGTTGATTCTAGATCGACGATTTTGATAGGAGTGCTGTTGGTGCACTTTGTAAATACCAGTTGATGCAATAAAGTCAAGATCATTCAATCTACGTTTTCGACTTTCATCTACTGGTGATTTTTTGGATTCCGACGATCCGATCGACGTCATAGGAGTGGCGCGATTCGATGATCTGCTCAACGGCACATGAGCGGCACGATCAAGGTAGCAGCGACACAGGAGCG
The DNA here is from genome assembly GCF_000231095.2 of Oryza brachyantha. Taxonomy (NCBI): domain Eukaryota; kingdom Viridiplantae; phylum Streptophyta; class Magnoliopsida; order Poales; family Poaceae; genus Oryza; species Oryza brachyantha. The sequence goes on from NC_023171.2 coordinate 15,251,452, forward strand.
ACGTGATTAAGGTAGCAAGTCTTCGTCAATTTCTTCGACAGAGGTAATCCTTTATTCCGCGAAAGATTTTTGGGTTTTGTTTTTCCCTACCATTCACCCCCCCTCTGGTAGGTTTGTTTGATCTTATTCGATCCTACAACACTAAAGATATATATTGATAGTATGATAATTAGTGAAATGTATGAATGCTAGCTTTGCGGTACCTTATGTTTTTATACCGAGGATAAGATAATTGTTGGCCAAACCCCTACGTATTATGTTTATTTTATACAGAGGGAGTGCTAATTGCTACTTGGGCTAGTTTGGACGATGAAGCCGTGCATTGGAGTAATTAGCATCTGTCTGTAGCCTGTAACTGTATGTAATATTGTCAGAAAGCAAGCAACTGGAATGGTAGCAGCAAGTTGAGAGCTCTCTCCTTCAGCAGAGCTGTGTTTTGCAATGCAGAGCCGTAGGGACCGTATCTATTAAAACTGTGCCGCCTATGTTGGACGAGTGATGTCTCAACTGACTGACCATGCATCTAACTGGATCTCAATCCCCAATACTACATTACATTGATGACTGAAGCGCCACATGCATGCTAGCAGACTGAATTGGTTGGTTGGTGCAACATTTACTGATATGATATGATGATTCTCCATATATGTGCTCCAGATGAGGATAAAAAAGACATGGATTCCACCTAAATCTACATCTACTCCTCCTCCCAGGTCTTTGAAGTCGAGCAATTTCCTGCTAAAATCTTGTTTGGTGTCATGATGGTACTGAACAAATTGACATCTCATTATTCATGAGCTTCACTTGCATCGCACTTCATGTTCAAGAGAAATTGGGAGCACATGCTTCCCCTCTTCTCTGTCCATTTGACCATCTGACTGGCACACAAGTGAGTTTATCACACCAAAGAGATGGGCACTTTTCGTGTCTAGTGCTAAGTGTGATGGCTCTTGTATTCTCCTTGGACTAGGACTACTGTACATTTTCAGGCATTTGCCGATTTGCAGCCCGGATGTTCAGACAGATCAATGTCAGTCTTGAGAATAATAGAGAATGATTATGGCAGAGCTGAAGAAAGAACAGCAACCAAGGTATACTTAATTACTCAAAATTAAGTCGAATTAAGTTGGTCCCAAGGGACCAGCTTGCTGCGAACAGTTGCATCGCTCATTGATTTCTTTCACGATCTGTATGCACTTCAAACTACTACTACTACAGTAGTAGCTAATACCTTCTGTAGATTACTCCCACGCAGCTGTGTTCACTCGGTACATAATAACACAAGAGCTTTCTTGCCGTGATGTATTTTCCTTTCTGAAAACTTTAGCTACTACTTGTTGACCTACTTGCGGATAGCAATATTAGTAGAGAAAATGTTTGTATTAGCTCACCAAACTTGTTCAACGCAAAAGTGTTTTTGTTTTGTTGATTAGGATTTTGTTAGGACAAGCGCGTAAAGCTGATAAAATCCTAATACATTATCCAATTGAATTGTAAAATATCGATTATGACATAAAGTATTTCATGAACCATCATGATCAAGGTTGCATGCATCATGCTTGGAATGTCATAACTGACATTACCTGTATTGACAAAGTATTTTTTTTCATTAGAATAACGTCTCAGCTACTGCTAACTACATCTCATGCTCCCTTTCCTTTTTCCTGCTTTCCTTTTCATTTCTGTCTGCACGAAAAATATGCCGTGTAGTACCATTAAATCCTCTCTGTCTTAGGTGACAAAAAGACTCAGATTAGGTGACCATGTGGTGATATATATGTTAGAAAACACAAAAACTTGAATGATTGAGCTAGCGTTAAATTAAATTCGGATTTAATTCTTTCAGATGATGTAATTGATTAGCCGCAACTTCGACTGGTCAGTTCTCACTATCGATCCCCACAAGACGATGGCGATGTGCGTCGATCATTATACTAGATACGTACACATGATACATGCAGGTTCTGTAATATGAATGAAACTGCAGGTTACAGTAAAATTACCTTGTCTGCAATAAGCTAGAGATATGGCTGGAGACTTGGATTCCAGTGATGTCGCCTTGAAAGCGTTGGTTCCCGTTGTTAATTTCGTGCACTCAAGCCAGCCTCCGGAAGAGACTTTGCCCCCACACACATTATATTGTGCCCTAGCTTGCATTCTTGTGTATAAATTAAGAGCCTCTTTTGGTACGGTGCAAACCTAACACACACACACACAAGCACCTTTGCTTCCTCTAGCTCTAGCTTCTCTTGCTCTCTTCTCCTCCCTTGCCCTAGTTTCCTTGCTTCATATATCCATCTCTCTATACTAGCTTCTTGTCACAAACACGGAAATTGATGAGCAATATGGTTGGCACAATGGATGAAGGGAGGATCATTGAATATTTCAAGAACAAGACCGTCCTCATCACTGGATCAACAGGCTTTCTTGGAAAGAGTATGCATGCCAATCATATACATATATGTTCTCTGAATGTCCTGAAAATACTGTTGCTTATGCATTATATATAGTGTTTTATCCGTTGTTCCTGGTTAATTTGCTCTTGTTTTGGTGGGTGCATGCAGTATTGGTGGAGAAGATATTGAGGGTTCAGCCTGATGTCAGGAAGATCTATCTCCCGGTGAGAGCGGTAGACTCAGCGACTGCAAAGCAACGGATGCAGACCGAGGTGTGTCTGTGTGCTTAATTTCTCCGTGTTCTTCTCTCTCTCTCTCCTTTTCTTTTGTGTTTATGCTTTTCTACTCTCTTGATCAGTAACTAAACACTAACAGCATATGCATGGTTCTCTTTTTAATTAGGGTACCCTTTTAATTATATGAGTTCATGATGCAAGGAACCTGAAGCTCTTTTCTAGACCAAGAATATTGCAAGTTGATCTTTTGATTATTATTTTTTTCTAATTCGTGTTGTTCCTTTAATATATTTGTTTGCTGCTTAATTATGCATGTGAGGTATTGGATCATAGGCGAGTAGATTATGACCGCTCCGGCCAGTCACATGCACAATCAATTCATACCTCTAACACATTAGGAACAAAAAAAACCTCAAGTTATTTCTCCTTAGAAGGGCCATCCAACTACGTTGGGGCTATCTTTTCACTTTTCTAGGGGAAAAAGACAAACGACGTATTTGCAAACGAAATGCAATTTATGAATAAAACTTTTATATACGTGTTATTAACGATCTAAAAATAAATGTTAAAAATAAAACTATAACAAAAAAAACTCTAAAATCAACTTTAAATTTAAGGTTAAAAATTTAAATTTTGGCTTACAAGCATAAGCAAAATCGAAAAGCGATGCTCTGTCAGGCAAACAAGAGTGTACTAGGTATTTTGAGTTGGATGTGAACCATGAATTGATTATACACAGTGCGAAGTGAACAGTGCTAACTACTACGTACATATTAGTGACAGAAACTAAAGAATTAATCATCGATCGGTCCCCTACTGCCGCCGGATGTTATTCAGATTAGATCACCTCATCTCATAGTTGCAGTCATGCAGATCCTGAAGTGTAGCCATCAGGATCTAGATGCATATGCATGAATATGACAGACAAATTGAAGTCTCTCCAATTGCACCAAAGAGCGTCGTTTTCTCCTCTAATATAGTATGTCACTTCAGCTCATCAGCAAATAGAAAGGTAGTGTAGTATAGATCCTTATTAGTATGACATATCCAGCCGATTGATGGAAATATATAAGCATGCACTAACCTGAGGTCGTAACAATATAGGCATGCAATGGAAGATGCATTGTTCTGCAGGTTGTTATGAGCGGCAGAGGCATTTGCAGCATGTTAGGTTATTAGGTATATGTTATGTTCGTCTAGGCCGGCCAGGTATGATGAGTAGTTATTGTGAGAGAGCCCAATGGCACTAGGTTTGGTCAGGCGTCAGGTCTCAGCAGTAATTGGCTTTGCATCTTGCAGTGTTCACGACACCACAATTCAATGTGGAGCAGATGCAGCATCTGCAATTCTGCATTCACCATGCATGGCTCGTGGTTGTTGGTGTGCTACCTAGGAACACAATCCAGAAATGTACCAGTATATATGCACGCTGGAGCTAAGGCTAGTACTAAACAAAAGCAATTAATTTCAGTGTACTGTAGTCTACAGTTAATTCGATTTGCTGTATTATCTTGATTTCGATAAAACCTCCCTTTATCCAAAAAAAAAAAATCTCTATGATGGATAAGTAAAACTAACTTTATATTGTGGTGAGAAGTAACCGCGGTTCTGCTGCAGCCGTAGTTTTCTGAATGTGGGATGATGCGCAGAGATATATAAAGCATTATGATTATTTTCAGTATGTTTCTGCTACAATTTTTTAGTATTTTCCCCCCATAATATGGATGGGTCAGTAGTCCAGCCCACAGGACAGTACAGTATATAGTTGGTAGATAGATCCTTCAGTGCAATGTTACATAACTGCATTACTGTGGGTTTTGACTACTGTAGTGCAGTTACTCGTTTACTGCATTGTACCAGTCTCACATCCATTTTGTGTCCCAGCTAGCATGCATATATTTGAGACCAAATGAATCCTATAAGATGTCCAATCAAAGGTACTAGCGGATTGAGCAAGGAATTAAGCTGATCTCATAATAGTGCTGCCAGCTATTCCATTCCTTTTATGACACCATTTAACTAAAATAATTCGGCAAGCAAGAGACATGTCTCCTTCAATCTTAAACCTCTTCAAGCAGCTTGGACCATCTGAGCATCAGGAGATATTACCCTATTTGCATGCCTCTCTATTTAATTTGGATGCTTTTATTGCTTGTGTTACCATGTCCCTGGAGAGTGAGTGAACAAACCTGCTATAGTTAAAATCACTGTAAGAAATGTAGTAATTAGCATAGGCGTCCAAACTGAAATTAAAATTGAGATATGCAGGTGATAGGGAAGGAGCTGTTTGGGCTTCTGAAGGAGCAGCACGGCAAGGGGTTTGAGTCTTTCATCGATGCCAAGGTTGTTCCACTGGCTGCAGACATGATGCATCACAACCTGGGCCTCGAGGACTCCACCCTGCGAGAGATCACCCAGGACCTCAACATCATCGTCAATGGAGCTGCCACTACCAACTTCTACGAAAGGTTATCGATTTTTCAGAGATCGATGAACACTCGGGTGATGGATCATCGATCAACGTCTCAACTTTTTACGATTGATTTTTCAGGTACGACGTGTCTCTGGATGTGAACGTGATGGGGGTGAAGTACCTGTGCCAGCTTGCCAAGAAGTGCGCCAAATTGGAGGTGTTCCTGCATGTCTCCACAGGTATGTCTGAAAGAGAGAAAAAAGATGTAATCTTTGATTGAATGGCGGCAATGGCTGATGATGCTGATGCATGTATGTGATCAGCTTACGTGTGTGGCGAGAAGCAAGGGGTGGTGAAGGAGAGGGCATTCAGGGTGGGCGAGACGCTTCGGGAGGGGACGCAGCTGGACATCGAGGAGGAGGTGCGGCTGGTGGCCGAGCAGAAGCAGCGGCTGGAGGAGGCCGGCGACGTCAAGGCGGAGAGGAAGGCGATGAAGGAGCTCGGGCTGGAGAGGGCGCGCCACTTCGGCTGGCCCAACACGTACGTCTTCAGCAAGGCCATGGGGGAGATGATGCTGCAGGAGCAGCTGGTGGGCCGCGGGAGCGGCATCGCCGTGGTGATCGCGCGCCCCAGCATCATCACCAGCGTCCACCGCGACCCGCTGCCCGGGTGGATCGAGGGCACCCGCACCATCGACGCCATCATCATCGGCTACGCCAAGCAGAGCCTCTCCTGCTTCCTCGCCGACCTCGACCTCATCATGGACGTGGTGCCCGGCGACCTGGTGGTGAACGCGATGATGGCGGCGATGGCGGCGGCGGCGGAGCCGGAGCTGACGGTGTACCACGTGACGTCGTCGGTGCGGAACCCGGCGGCGTACGCGGTGCTGTACCGGACGGGGTTCCGGTACTTCACGGAGAACCCGCGGGTGGGGAAGGACGGGAGGGTGGTGCGGACGAGGGAGATGCACTTCTTCCGCAGCATCGCGTCGTTCCGGGCGTTCATGGCGGTGGCGTACGCGCTGCCGCTGCAGCTGCTCCGGCTGCTGTCCCTCCTCTGCTTCGGCCTGCTCTTCGCCCGGCGCTACGCGGAGCTGTCCCGCAAGTACGCCTTCGTCATGCACCTCGTCGACCTCTACGGTCCCTTCGCCCTCTTCAAGGCCTGCTTCGACGACCTCAACATGGACACCCTCCGCTCCTCCTTCTCCATGGCTTCCTCGTCTCGTCTCTTCCACATGGACCCCAAGGCCATCGACTGGGACGACTACTTCTACAGGATCCACATCCCCGGCGTCATCAAGTACGTCCTCAAAAAGTGATCCCATTCCCGACGACGACCACCACCACTATCATCTTCTTCTTCATCGCTGTGTCAATTAATTAAGCTACTCGACTCGACTGGACTGGACTATCCATTACACAAATCGAATCAATTGTTAATGCATCGATCATGCTTTCTTTTTTAAGTACCGTATCTCTTTTCGATTAATTCTATAATTATTATTCAGATTGAGATTGAGATTGAGATTGAGATTGCTCCCCTTTTCCTTCCTTCCTTGTATACATATACATACATATATACTAAAATACAGGCCATATATTGTCGATTCATTGTGGTTATTGTCCGTGGAGTTGGGCTGCGGCGTGATGTGGTCCACACAAACATGGGCCGGAATATATAGAAGCCCAGGCCGTGCGCGCGTCGCGTGTGCCTCTCCCGTCCCGCTAAACGAAACGAATCTCCGCCTGACTGATCCTTTCGCCGCCCACAGTATCCGTCTTCTCTAATAATGTTTGCGGTTCAATTCACCAATTCTGAACATGATTCGGTTCATTTCACGATGGATAGATGCCCGTTCTTTAAGCATTTTGGGATTAACTCTCCTCAATTTCACTTACAACGTTTTTCAAAATGCTACACAGCATATTTCATCAAAACTCTATATAAACAATGCTTTCAAAAATTAAATTAATGCATTTCTAAAATTTCTAATAATTAACTCTTAAAATAGGTATGTATGTACTAACCATACTTCTTGTTTTACACGCGGCTCATCTGCTTATCTAAAACTCACTTTACAACGGGCCTTAGAAAGAACAAACAAACCGATTCCAATTAATTTGCTTTTCTTCCTCCACCATTCTGCCTTCATTCCGATGCTGAGAGCATGCAACCACTCTGCCAGTACACTTGATTCAAAAAGCTGACAAGTAAAATTCAGAAGAAAAAAAAATTGAATTCAATCTGTAGTTGTAGCAGCAGCAATAGTGTATACTAGGACTGGCTGACACAAAACCAGACACAGCAAGTTTACAACTGCCTGCTGCTGCTGCAGTAATTCGGTAAAATTCAAATGAATCGAACCGGCACGAATCTCAGAGCAGGCAATCGAAGAGACAAAAAAAGGGGCTGAAATCTGGGCCGCTGCCTCTTCTCCTCCTTGCCACTTTTGGTTTCAGTTATATTTTTTCTTTTTGAGATTTTTTATTTCAATTTTGTTTCAGTTTCATTTTGAGTTTCGATTTGGATTTGGATTTGGTTTTTCTCTCACGAACACGAGCGGAGTTCATCGCCGTGTTCTTCGCTCCGCCGCCACGGCCGGATCGGTCCACCGCCCACCCCCCGCAAATCCCACCGCCCCCTCCCTCTCGAACCTTCCTCCGCCTGCCACGACCCGTCCCGGGGCGGCCTAGGGTTCCCGCGTGCACGCGCGCGATTTCTAGGGTTTTGGGGTCCTGCTCGGGGCATGGGCCCTGCGGTTCGGCGGCACTGACGAGCGGCGCCCGCGCCAACTAGAGGAAGGAAGGAGATGATTACGGAGAAGCCGAGCTGGATTCGCCACGAGGGCATGCAGATCTTCTCCATCGATATCCAGCCGGGCGGCGTCCGCTTCGCCACCGGTGGCGGCGACCAGAAGGTGACCCTGCGATTTTTTTTTTTTACTCTATTCAACTGTAAAATTTCGCTTGTTACTGTCAAGCTTGCTTTTTTTTTTTCTGTGATAAAATTAACCTTGCCAGAGTTGACCTGCACAGGGAATTTTGGCTGCAACATTACATTTTCCGTCTATCAGGGATATAGCAGCTCATTATATTCATCATTGTGTTAGATGCAGTTCTTTGCATCAGTGCTGCAGACCTGCAGTGGTTTTAGCGTCTGGGATCGTCAGTGTGGACGCTGAGCCATCACTGAGGAACCCACTGCCTGCTATTTACTAATATCCCCTTCTTTTCTGTTCTCGAAACAGATTCGCATATGGAGCATGAAATCAGTAGCCAAGGACAATGACAGTGAAGATTCCAGCCAAAGGTTGCTGGCTACGATTCGAGACCATTTTGGATCAGTAAACTGTGTGAGATGGGCCAAGCATGGCCGCTATCTTGCTTCGGGTTCGGACGATCAGGTTATCCAAATTCATGAAAGGAAAGCTGGCACTGGGGCATCTGAATTTGGGAGTGGAGAACCTCCGGATGTAGAAAACTGGAAGGTTGTTATGACTTTAAGAGGACATACTGCCGATGTGGTAATTACCTGCCATAATTTCAGCAATGCTTTGTTTGTCCTTTTTTTTTTTGTAAACTTGATTACATTTTAATCTGTTACCTTTAACTTTGATCTTTTACGAAAACCTTCATGACCGATATTGATTCATTATTGAACACGCTTATTTTTCTTATGCCTAAAGTAGGTTGACCTTAATTGGTCCCCTGATGACTCAACATTGGCTAGCGGCAGTTTGGATAATACCGTTCACATCTGGAGCATGGCCAATGGCATATGCACTGCTGTCTTGCGTGGCCATTCCAGCTTAGTTAAAGGCGTTACATGGGATCCTATCGGTTCTTTCATCGCAAGCCAATCAGATGATAAGAGTGTTATCATATGGCGTACAAGTGACTGGAGTCTTGCTCACAGGACAGAAGGCCATTGGTCAAAATCAGTATGTCTTTTTTTTGTTATATTGTTGTGTATTGGGACTTGGTAGTAACTTCTTGTGTGTTTCTTTGGTTCACATGTCTTGTTTACAGAAGCGTTCTTTCTGAAAAGTTCTTTTGTGTGTGCTTGCAGCTTGGCTCAACATTTTTCAGGCGACTTGCCTGGTCACCCTGTGGCCACTTCATAACCACAACTCATGGTTTTCAGAAACCTAGGCACTCGGCCCCTGTGCTTGAACGGGGCGAATGGTCAGCAACCTTTGATTTTCTGGGGCATAACGCACCTGTCGTAGTTGTTAAGTTTAACCACTCAATGTTCCGTAAGCATTTATCTACTGGCCAAGACATAAAGGTGGCACCAGCTGGATGGGCCAATGGAGCATCAAAAGCATCATCTAAAGAACATCAACCATATAATGTTATTGCTATTGGGAGTCAGGACCGAACTATTACTGTTTGGACGACAGCGAGTGCCCGACCATTGTTTGTCGCTAAGCATTTCTTCACTCAAAGTGTGGTTGATTTATCTTGGTACGTGGCTTGTTCCATATAACATATTCTTATAATTACATGTGTGTGCAAGCTCAATAGCAACTGCTCTTTTTCCCTGACAGGAGTCCTGATGGTTATTCACTTTTTGCCTGCTCTTTGGATGGATCGGTTGCTACCTTTCACTTTGAAACGAAGGAGCTTGGATACAGGTTAAGTGATGCTGAACTGGATGAATTGAAGAAGAATAGATATGGCGATGTTAGAGGGAGGCAATCGAATCTAGCTGAAAGCCCTGCTCAGTTGCTGCTAGAAGAAGCATCAGCCAAACAATCTGCTAGCAAAAAGGTTTCCAGCGTCCAGCAATTTCAATCACCCCCCAAAATTTCTGCAGATGTACCTAACCCATCTGCAAGTGTCCCAAATCAGAAAGCATCTGAAGCTTTACCTGAAGAAGAGAAGAAAACAGCAGGTTCCACTGCTGATGACATAAATAAAGCTCCTCGATTATCTAGTCCAGTGAAACAAAGAGAATACCGGCGTCCTGATGGTCGGAAAAGGATTATTCCAGAGGCTGTTGGATTTCCTTCCAACCAGGACATATCCAGCCGTTCTCAGAATCAAGTTGTGGATTTTTCATCCCTGGATCAGCGAATGGTCATTGGAGAGAATGGAGCAAGACCATCTTATGGTACTAGCGGTAACTGTAATAATTGTGGAGTGAGGGAACGCTCTGGCATCACAGCAAGAACTAACATTAGTGAGAGTCTTGTTATCCAAAAAGCTTCAGCTGGTGCTGGCAATGATGGAAGGTTGAGCATAGAACAGACTGGGTCTGTAGCTCCAGGCTCATCGGCCTCTTGCTCTTCACTTTCCATCCATGTATTTGATAAGAAAGACACTGAAGATTCTTTACCGGTCTGCCTTGAGGCAAAGCCTGTAGAGCGTTCTGCAGGAGACATGATTGGGCTCGGTGGTGCTTTGTCAACAAAAGAAACTGAAGTTACATGTACAAGAGGAACGGAAACTCTCTGGTCAGATCGCATCTCCGCCAAGGTGACTGTCTTGGCCGGTAATGCAAATTTTTGGGCAGTTGGCTGTGAAGATGGTTGTCTGCAGGTATGTAATGCACCCTAGTGGAATTTCTTGTAGATTTATTTCGTGTTTCAGTTTGGAATAGTTACAGAATTTCTGAATTATTGCTGGAATAGGCTTTTTCTGTGCATTCATTTTTCTGTCAATCTTGTAGCCTGAACACTCCAAATCAACTGTTCTTATAATTCAGGTTTACACAAAATGTGGAAGGCGAGCAATGCCAGCGATGATGATGGGATCATCAGCTGTTTTTATAGACTGCGACGAGTGCTGGAAATTGCTTCTTGTAACAAGGAGGGGCTTGATGTACATATGGGACCTCTATACCAGGACTTGCATTTTGCATGATTCGTTGGCTTCTTTGGTAACATCTCCAGATGAGGCAGCAGGAAAAGATACCGGTAAATATTTTCTCTGGAGTGTTCAGTTCTAATGCATCACCTATGCATGTTTGCCAAAATGGTTTGTTCTGGCATGTTGATCTAGCTTTGTTATATGACAGGTACAGTAAAGGTTATATCTGCTAAACTATCAAGATGTGGTTCGCCCTTAGTTGTGCTTGCCAGTCGTCATGCTTTTCTTTATGACACGGGCCTGAAATGCTGGCTAAGGATAGCTGATGATTGTTTTCCGGCATCAAATTTTGCTAGCTCATTTAGTTCTACTCAAGGCGGAGAGCTAGGCAAGTTGCAGATTGATATAGGAAAATTCATGGCTAGAAAGCCTATTTGGAGCAGGTTTGCATAATCCCATGGTTGCTGTTGTATTACGAACGCTTGAAACTAGTACCGTGACATGCTAGTGCGCTAGTACATATCAGAATTTGCTCTAGATATATAATTGTTTGACTGTTTGCACAACAGGGTTACAGATGATGGGGTGCAGACACGCTCCCATTTGGAGACCCAGCTGGCAGCTTCATTGGCTTTGAAGTCTCCACAGGAATATCGCCAGTGCCTCTTATCGTACATAAGGTTTTTGGCAAGGTTAGTTTGTGTGTTAATTCGATACAATGGCTACAGAGTCTCCTTTTCTGAGGCTAGCGACATTTCTTTTTTGCAACCACAGATTTTATTTGTTTAGTTGGCTGGGAAAATTATGTGAATCTTTTGTATCTGATGAGAAACAGCCTATGATGCTCTGTTGAGATTCTTATATTTGCTTGTTCCTTGTTTCATTCAGAGAGGCAGATGAATCTCGGCTGCGTGAAGTTTGTGAGAGCTTTCTTGGTCCTCCGATGGGCATGGTTGATGCTGCATCATCTGCTGATTTGAAAAATCCATCATGGGATCCTGATGTTCTTGTAAGTCTCTTTGTCTGTCAGATGGCCTGATAATTCTGTGCTTTCTTGAACATGGAAGTTTCTTGTTCCACTTCAGCCTGTGAACTTAAGTATGGCGAATCTGCAGGGAATGAAGAAACACAAACTACTAAGGGAAGATATACTCCCTTCCATGGCGACGAACCGCAAGGTCCAACGGCTGCTGAACGAATTTATGGACCTCCTTTCGGAGTACGAAGCTGCGGAGACAAACGTTGAGCAAATGGATGTCACACCAGCCGCAACAGAAGCCAATGATGCCTCGTAGCAGTTTGGCTGGCGTGATGGCCCAATTTGGATTTCTGGGGAATTTTTACTGACCCTACCTGGGTAAGCGTAGGACAATTAAGTGCATACAGCATAGCATCTTCTGTTTTGAGAATTGCCCATGGCTGATTTATGTAGCTGGTAGCCTGTGTTCTTCTTAATAGCAAGGGTGGGTGTCCTCGGCCAAACATTATAACCCGTTAGTTTGTAACGCGAGTGTAACAGTAGAAAGAAAGCGAGGCCACCTGGCCCTGGGTGATGATTGTGTAACAGTAAATCTTTAGAAGGTCAGATTAATTAACTTATGTCCTCTCTTTTTTCCCTCTCACAATTTTGGGTTCCAAAGGCAACGTTTTGTTTTCGAGAGCTCTTTGATTTGGTTAAAATATTCTGGCGTCAGTAATTGTGTTTTGTAGCTGCCACAAATCATCCAACAAACAAGGGTACATTAACTAAACAGGCATAAAAAAAAGAGAGAGAGAGAGAGAAGAAATTGTTGAAGAAGAGGCAATGATGGTGGGTGGGTTGGTCAGGTGGAGAGGAAGCGGTGGATGGCCGGCGTGAAGGCGTCGGCGACGGCGGCCCAGGCGGCCTGCGTGGGGTGGACGTCGTCCCAGTAGAAGTGGCGGTCCGGGTCGTCGCACACCGTGTACTGCTTGTTGCCGGCGTCGTCGAGCTGGCCGCAATGGCCGTCCGCCTTGAGCGTCTCGCAGCAGGGGCGCAGCCGCACCGGGAACCTGGCCGAGTCGATGAAGGTGAGGAAGGGGGTGTGGAGGTCGAGGAGGAGGAAGGTGCTGTTGGTCGGGTCGAGGGCGTCGAGGACGGAGCGGAGCGCGGCGTTGTGCTGGTCGGAGCCGGCGTTGGCCAGCGGGTCGCAGCCGGAGTAGTTGAGCGGCCGCGTGAAGTAGGGCGTGCACCCCATCGGGTGGAGGTTCGTCACCACCACCTTTCTCATCCCGACGTCGTCGCGCAGCCGCCGGAGCTGCTCCTTCAGCCCCGCCACCACCGTCGGGATGTACGCGATCGCCGCCTCCTGTATTTTTTTTATTTTTTTAATTAATAATATAGTATACTTACTTTGTCAGTCAGCTACGGAATAGTAGCTAGCTTACGCTTGTGCCGTTGTTCTTGTCGACGACGGCGGAGTAATCGTTGCCGGAGACGACGACGAGCGCGACGCCGGCGGGGGCGCTCCCCTGCAGCTGCTTCTGGAACAGGTCGATCTGCGAGCTGATGTTGCGCTGGAAGTAGCCCGTGTCCAGCACGCCGGACCCGCCCACCGCGAAGTTCATGCCGCGCCCCAGCAGCCCGCCGGCCGACCGCCGCCGCAGCTTGTACGCCACCGGCGTCGGGATGCCAACGGCGCTAGCTGCGCCGATATATACACGTATTAGTATTAAATTAACAACTGGGTTTTAATTTTAGGATTAACCGTATACGTATAATAAGTATATATACGCTCCGTATGCTTACACTGGAAAAGGAATGGTTATGGTTAGGTTTCAGGCAGACAGCTGATGAGAATCTTGATTAATTAGTACTACTAACTGCCACATTATCTGACATGATGGATGCACGCGCGCGTGCTGCTTAATTAATTAACTCTGCTGTATATATGCAAGTGAATTAGATTACAAACAAAAAAAGACCAAATGACGTCATATTTACATTGGAAAAATAATTTATGAATAAAAACTTTTTCATATGTGTTTTTAGCGATCTAAAATTTAAACTGAAAAATAAACTATGATAAAAAAACAAAATCAATTCTAAACTTAATGTTAAAATTTAAATTTTGACCCATAAACGTAAGTAAAAGCACAAATATAGTGGTGATGGGTTTAGGGTTTAGTTGCAGAGAAGGAGCTAATAAATTAGTTTATCGGCGTAATCTCATTTAACTTTTAGGTCATCTTCGTTTGCTAAACTATTTAACCATATAAATCGGGGTCACCTGATCTGACGAGATATTGTAGCTCCACACTTGTTTTAGTTGAGAGAAATTATTAATAACAGAATACAGCACATGAGATGTGCTATGCATGGAACATACGCACGACAGTACAGCAGTTGAGAATGAATAGTGCAGCTTTTAGTTTGCCCGCCAATAGGCTGCAACTAAACAAACATGCATGCTTGCTTGCTGTTCAACTTCTTAATTACTCCTAAAATTGTTCATGTGAAAAAGGGAGATCACCTCACACTCACACTCTAATTAATTACTCTAGATAGATGATGTTGTTAAATAGAGAATGCAAATTAAAGGTAAGCAGGATGATCTCTCCAGGAACGGCGGCAGGATGGTTACTGGTATACGGTTGATTGTGATGCATCACCATACAAGCCTGATATACTACTACCAGTTGTTGTTCACTTAGGCCCCTTTGATTCAAAGGAATTTCATAGGAATTTTAGAGGATTTCATTCCTATAGGAATTTTTCTTACAAAGCCCTTTGAATCAAAGGAATGAATCCTATAAAATTCCTATGGAATGCATCTTCCTATATAAGTTTTGGAGGAAATTTAACAAGAGGTTGAACCTCATGGAAAAAATCCTTTGAGTCTATCTCTCTCCTCAAATTAATCAAACGGTCATTCCTGCGTTTTTCTTGTGTTTTGCAATCCTCTGTTTTACACTTTCAGAATCCTATGTTTTTCCTATTCCTCCGTTTTTTCATTCCTGTGATTCAAAGGGGCCATTAATTTCCAACCATTTGTCGGTTTGATTGAGAAAGGTGTTTCGGACGTATGCATCTCTCTCGACCCTAATTATGCTGGTTAATTAGAGCACTAACAGTAGGACATGACGTGCTAATTTGGAGAGTTATATAGGTTAGGTATGAAGAAATACTACTGCTGCTGCTACGACAGACAGTCACACAGGCATGGTCGTCGCTATGCATGTGCTGTCAGTTAAAGTCGGCATGAAAAAACAAAACAAGGAATGATCGAGATGCGAACTGCTAGTCCAGCTTCCAAAAAACAAGCCAATGCAAACATGCATTCTTCATTTTTCTTCTTTTAAATGGAGTAGTTAGTTATTACTATCATGCCTATCACGGTGAGCGATCGATCATGCATGTATGTTTCGATTAGAAATGAAATAATAATAAACTGATGTACGTACAGCTAGAAATGCCTCTGAAAAATAAAATGGAGATGAGTATTATGGTGCAGTTTGTAATTAAAATTAGTTACACACTACACTAGTCTGTATGAAAGGCAGGCAGGCGGTACTAGTACTGGGAAGGGAACTGGTTGCGGCTGGTCGATGTGTAACTTTATTGGACAGTGGAGGTGGAGCTTGCAGTTGCAGCAGCAATGGATCGAGGAATTAAATTCGTTGAGCAGTTAGCTGCCCAACGAACCCGCCATCAATGCAATGCAGCCAGCCAGCTCGCTACAACACCAACAAGGCCCATACAACATGATGCCTTCTAGCTTAATTAGCTAGTGGAGTATATGGGCATTCTGTTGATTGATTTAATTTTCAGAAACCATGAAATAATTTAAGCATCGTACGTCTGTATGTATGCATGAGTATACGTACGAAAGGTAATTTGGTGATGGACGTACAATAATAGTAGTGAATATTGGAGAGTAGAAGAGATGGATGGATATACGTACGTACCGACGAAGTCGGTGAGGACGCGGCCGTCGGAGAAGCGGCCGGTGGGGTGGCGCGGGAAGGTGCGGCCGTAGGGGTCGTACCAGGCGTGCGTCAGCTCCCTCCCCAGGTTCCCCAGGTTGCCTGTGTCCGCGTACGAGTCGCCGAACACCCACAGCTGCTGCTGCCTCTGCCTCTCTCCGGCCACCGGCGACGACGACTCGGCCGCCACCGCCACCACCACCACACCTGCACCGTACCATATTTCACGTCACGTGGTTGGGAGCTGGAGTTTCAGCAGCAGCAGCAGTAAATGAATTTGCAAAAGAAGAGCCGAAAGAGAAACTAATTAACATGCAGGAGCTGAGAGATCGATCGAGTACGCATGCAGTAGCTAGAATGAATTAATATTGAAGCGCGATCTTGAGATGAGCTGAGAAGAAGAGAGATGATGGTGGAAGGAAGGTATAGCTCGAGCAGCTTACACCAGAGGCATAGGAGGAGCTGGACCACAACCGTCATGGTCGTCGCACTAGGCAAACTACTCCGGCGGCGTACTGGCTCCATCATATCGCCGGCCAATTAATCCCTCTCTCACGGTGTGCACTGGGCCACTAGCGTGAGAGATCGATGGAACCGAAGGAGGCGGAGAGGGATCGATTGTGTTGGTGTGGAGGTGTGTGTTAATATAGGCAGGCAAGCAGGCAGGGCTTGGCCGGGACGCCTGGCAATGGCCGGCCGAGACGTCACTATACTCGCGCCGAAGGAAGCTAGCCATCCTCTCTCTCTCTCTCTCTCTCTCTCTCTCTCTCTGTGTGTGTAAAAGTGGCCGGACTGAAAATTCTCTCTTCTAGCTTGCATGATGAACGGTGACAAAATTAGTTTGTAACAATTATTCGATGACGCAAATGGATGGATTAAATATTACAAAGGCAAATTGTTGTTTTAAACAAGTTTTCTAAGTCATACTGATGATGAAGAAAGTTTTTTGTAACAAATGGTACTATTTATGAGCTTAGAAATGTGCTCGTGATAAACCCATATTACTAATCTCCTTTGTTTAGTTCACGAAAATTTTTGGGTTCACATCGTATCGGATGTTTCACCGGATATCGAATAATTACATAGGGTGTTAGAAAACCACAAGACAAAATTTTTAAGCTTAATTAATCCATCATTAGCACATATGAGTTACTAGGTGGTTATGGCTAATCATACACTAATTAGACTTAAAAGGCCTGCCTCATAAATTTCTTTTAAACTGTGCAATTAGTTATTAGTTATTGTTTAAAACTATATTTAATGTTTATATGTGTTAAAAGATTTGATGCGAAAAATTTTTAGAACTAAAGAAGGCCTTAATCAGCTGGATGAGCGAGCGTCTAACAGCCACCAACCCTAGTGGCCCATTCCACTCCACTGTCAGATGGGCGCACCACATTCCAATTAAGCACTGCATTCACGTCGGCCACTCTTGTAGTTTGCGGCTGCATTCATTCGCTTGCTAGCTATATTATACACTGTATTTCTTTTACTTCATATTATTTGATATCTTGTTTCAGAAAATTTATAAAAGATATAGCAATATATTTGCACAAAATAATACTATAAAACATAATGATAGATTTTAAGCAGATTAATTTAGTGTCTTAGATGTTAGTATATTTGTCTATATCTTGATTAAACTTGAGGAGATTTGCCTTAAACAAACCAAACTGAATTGCAAGACCATCGTAGTGGGAGTTTTTATCTTTATAATGACACATAAGCAATATGACATTTAGTTAATGATTGAAATAGTCCAAACAATACATAAGTTTTATTTTGTTGTTTATAAGCTAGCTATACATACCAGAGACAAGTTTTCATCTAGATAAAACATATTTCATCTCTTCCTTCATCAATTCATTGACATATTATAAAACACATCGCCTTAGATAGCATTCCTAACAGCTCATCCAAATTTAATCATTTATATTGTTGTTTAGATGACCATCCAAAATAGATTCTCTATCCATGTTATCATTCCAAAAGAACATCTATATTACATCACCCCCACACACACACACATATATATATATATATATATATATATATATATATATATTATTAATATTTTGCAATCACTCTTCTCATGTTGGAATTGCTCTTTCTACTGCTGAGATTAGAGTGAGGAGAGGTCATTTAAATTTATAGTTTCTCTTTCGAATATGGATGATAATCAAATTTCGGAGGATGAGATGTAGTATCCAATGGAACTATATTATCCCATATTCATATACCCTATTTTCATGATAGAGTATGAGACGAAGTATCTGCTGACAATGTTATTATTTTGTGAGGATAAAACTCCCATTGGAAATGACAATATGATATGGAGAGAGTAGTATGCTAAACCAATCTTGAAAATTACCAAGAGCCATCAATAAACTTAGCTATCTAAAGTCACATATCTCTACATGTGCCTGAAATAATTACCATATCTACGATTCATCGTCAGAAAAAAAAATCAAGAAATTAATCTAGGTTAGTACTGCACACTAGTAGCAAGAACTGCACATAATAACGTGGTGGTTGGTCTAATTTGGACTCTCCTGATCAGCGCTCGCGTTCTCCAAAAGAACAGTACGTCTGTCTCTCTCTTTGAACACACGCGAGAGAGATTCTTGAAGCAAATACAATTCGATGCAATACACCAGCATGCTTTCTTGCTGATTAGTGAAGAGTGATTAATGAGGCAAATTGGAGACAGACGGCCGGGGGTATATGCTCTGCCTGCAGAAGCGAGAGAGAAGAAGCGTCCAATACCAAAGAGTCCTAGCACACCGTTTTCTAGCTT
Source organism: Oryza brachyantha (assembly GCF_000231095.2). NCBI lineage: Eukaryota > Viridiplantae > Streptophyta > Magnoliopsida > Poales > Poaceae > Oryza > Oryza brachyantha. The sequence goes on from NC_023171.2 coordinate 15,270,051, forward strand.
CCCTTCCTTCGATGAAATATACTATGTCGGTGCATTCATATAAACAAATTTCAGAATGTACGCTTTGGTCGCGGAATCTTGGCTTTCAGGAATGCATGCTCACCACATCACATGCGTTCTCGTAAAGCCGCTTAATCCTCCCCATCTGTACTGCTTTACTTGCTTCTGCTACTGACTACTAGCTATTGTTGTTATCAGGCGCATGCTTGAGCTAGTTGCATCTCCAGCAAATGAACCGATCATCTAGTGTGATGTTACATGTGTACTCCGTATATTATTTATTACCTACCTTGCCATGCTTAAGCAGCTACTGCTGCTTGGATAACAAATTTGCTGTGCCATTTCATGTCAAAAAGGATATTTACTACTCTGCCCAATGCAGAAACTTGCAAATCCCTGTCAATTCCTGCTGTAAGGTTGCAGTTCTTAGGGGCTGGTGTGTTCAGAATATCTGAGTTTTTTGTTTTTTCCATCGAAGTAATTCATTAAAAGCTGGCTAGTAATTATTGTTCTTAAGTGACACGCATGGAATAGGTAACAGCAATAGCAAAGTTTTGGTACCACCGAAGTTATTTTTTCCAGCAAGGAAAGACAGGCACAGCACGACCAACCAAGAACACATTTAACCGAGAAATTTAACCAGCATGGTGATTCAGTAAGGACAAACGGTAGTCAATGCATCATGTCACCACCAAGTACTAGGAGATGCGTGCTAAATATTTCCCAATAATTTGCAATTCATCCGAATAAATGATCGACACGATTTCTGCAGTACATCATAATGCCAAGAGATCTCTGCATGTCAATTCTGACACACATCAAAGTTCAAAGAGAGTCAATGCCGGGATGACATAATGACATTGATCTAGACGATGCACTTGGTCATTGTGCAGTGAAGAGGAGCTCCTTGACATATGCAAGAACCTTAGGAACATCAACAGTCCAAGCAACCGAAATCGGTGAGTAACCAGTCCACGGGTTGTCTGAATTCCACCTGCACACACGAATTCAACAGTGAAGCAAATTATCAGTTTGCGGTTCTTCAGACCCTCTGAAGAAACAGACGTCAACAATCTCCGCATCCGCTTACTTCTTCAGTCCCAGGTCCATGGAAGTATGGCCAGTGCAGATGCCCTGGGTCTCAACCCTCACCACGCCCTTCTTGAACGTGAAGTACTCGGGGTGAACTAGCGCAGTGAAGCTCACAGGATCATGCAGGAAAAGAGCTGATGAAATTATGCAATTGTGAGCGGAAATATTTCCCTGTGTCTGAACATCCATCAAGGAGAAGAGACATGGTTTCGGGTGCGTACCATCGACTCCGTAAGAGTGGACATGCCAGTCTCTGTAGAATTTGCAGATGTCACATAGAAATTGTGCGTGCTTCCCTTTTGAGTTCTTTAGCTCCAACATATCCTTGTCTGCAATTGTTAGTAAATACTAGTAATTTCATGTCACGTGGTGGTCGTTTAAAAAAAAACGCAACATGGTGAATTGAGTTGGTTATTGAGTATTACTGTCAAGTTCTAACTGAAGGTGCAATGTTGAAATGAAAGGCTGATCATGAACCTGTGAAGTAGACTTGAGTTGTTATGTTGAGGCCAACAACGTAGATATCTGCCCCACAAGTGAAAACTATGTCAGCTGCTTCTGGGTCGCTATGGATCTGTGGAGATCAGAGGAAGTAAAGATTCGTCAGTTGAAAGCTTGCTTCTCACCGGAACTCAGAGTTTGCTGATAAAAGAAACTAATTGATACTGCCCTTGCACTACAAATTCTTGAGTTTCGAAACAGATCTACATGCAATCATCTTACAGCGAAGTAATGCATGAAAGGTAGATGCATATCTTTTTTTTTTCTTGTGCTTTTTTTTTTGAATTGGAAAGGTTTGGTAATTACAAATGTCATAGACTATAAGAAACTATTGAATTGAAGCTAGTGGATAAACTTCAGAAATGCTAGAGCACAAAAACGCAGAAACAAAGCACCATTGTAGACCAAGCGAAGTTGAATACAGAAGCAGATTAGGGTAATACTAATAAAACTTAAATTTGGAGTTGCTTTGGGGGGTTTTTCATCATAATTTATTTTTCAGTCGTCGCATTTATACCGCTAAGAACATGTCTATAAAAGTTTTGCCCACAAATTATTTCTAAAATCATTAATAAGCGGTTTCGGTTATGCTTATTAGAAGCAAAACGATGAGGCATAAAATTACTGTACATTTGCTTCAGCTGAAGGGGTGGCATTCCCAGCTGCAAAGAAAGCTCCACCCAGCACAACAATCCTCTTAACCTTGCTTGCAAAGGAGGAGTCCCTCTTCATGGCCTAAGAAAGAATAAAGGAAAAGTGGGCACAGCCTGAAACAAGGTTTGGTCCTAGAAATTAAGAGGCGTCAGAGAAATGGCATACTCCTCCTACATACCAATGCGACGTTGGTGAGAGGGCCCAAGGCAAGCACAGAGACCTCCCCTGGAGACTCTGATACCTTATTAACCAGAAACTCTGCAGCCGATTGCTCAACTTTATTGGTGATAGGGTCAGGAAGGGATGTGTTACCAAGGCCATCCGATCCATGAACGAAGTCAGCGACGTGTGGCTTCCCTCCCTGCAACACAAAGATTGGCTTTATTTATTCGGCATTCCACTAGATACCTGAACAAAGACCTCAACTTTAGGAAAAAGGTGATGAATTCTGAATATTCGCAAACTGTGAGACCAGAGCTTCAGCAAGTGCTCTGAAGATCTGCACATGTGACTTTTTCTTCGAAAGGGGGACTTTACATGTAACAGGCACATAAATAGAAGCCCCGAAAGATGTAAATGCATGAAAGGTTCGAGCTTGACTAGAATGATTCGGTCAATAAAAGCTTTTGATGATGATATGGCAGTAACTGCACAATTAAACGAGTTCTTTCTGAGACTACTACGCATTGATAACTGGCTGATTCCAGGAGAAGAGTTCATGTGAATGGAAGTAGATAGTAATCCACTGACAAAAACATGATTGAAATAACAGAATGAACAAATAGTAGTAGCAAATTAGCAATTATAGAAGAATTATTGGATTTACCTTGAGAGGCTCAGCGCTGCCCTCTGCTACCGGCACGTCAGAACGGCCTGCTCTCTCGCACTGTCCGTAAATTATAAAGTCAGCAATGGAATGGAATGGAATGGTAGTAGTGAATTGATTAAGGGAAGCAAGCAAAGAAAGGGGTTTGCCAGTATGAGGGCGTTGCGAGTGGCGTAGGAGGTGGTACAGTTGCCGAAGATGGTGGTGAGGCCGACGACGTGGACGCCGGGAGCTTCGAACGCCATCATAATCGCCACGCTGTCGTCTGGAATCAGGACCGACCAAGATCTGAGGATGAAGCTAGGAAACGAACGGATCTAGGAGAGGATGGGTGGATCGATGAGATGGAGGCTAGTACCGATGCCGGGATCCGTGTCGATGATGACCTTCTCCGGCGGGATGAGATGGCCGTTGGTGGCCTCCATCGAGCCCTGATCCATGGATTGACCGGTCCCTCCCTCGGTCTACGTGTGGATGAGGGGATTAATTTTGTTGATGAACGGATGCAAGAAGGTGGCGGAAGGACGGTGGCGCTGACTGTCCGATCTACGGTAGTTGCTCGCTGTCGTCGTCTCTACCTAACGTACGTTACGCCCCGTCTCAGCAATGAACAAACGTCACTCGTGCCCTTTGGTTGGTGCACATGGGATTGGGATTCGGATTGGGATTCGGATTGGATCTGATCCGAGTGGAGAACTGATCGATGTGTCTAATATCTTTCCGCTTAAAATTTTTATAATCTAGATTATTGAGTCAGATTACTATAAATTAGATTGTTATAATCTGTAGTAGAATAACCTGTGAGTTTTTTTATTTCTAGATTCTTAGAGTCTAGATTATTGGGTTTGCAAGTCTAAAAAAGGAGTGAAGTGACATGGTAGGTAATTTTTTACCTAATAATCTAGAAAAAGTTCACCTAAATGAGCTTATCATATTATAATAATAAGTTGGGCTCCAGATTATAATAAACTACTTTAATAAGTTGTCTGTTTCTTTCAGCTTACCCTCAATAATCTGGATTATAATAATCTTAAACTGAAAGAAACAGGGCCTCAATTTAGAGAGATCAATAGTTATAAACTGCCATGCACAATTAGGGATTATAGATCCCAAATGCATATACATGTGCGCCATATCAATCAGCTGTTCTGCTAGGATAAACTCATCCATGTCAAAATTTTACACAAATTTTAACGACGAGCTGCCTTTACACCACCTAGAGTGTATCTTCACTATTTAACTCGCATCAATTTGGAATGGTAATGCTAGCTTTAAGTTCTACCCCAAAAATGGTTCATCCTTCTCTCTCATTCATTCTTGATGGCATCAATTGGAACCAATCTTAGCCATTGCTCTAATGGGCAAAGAACATATTTGGTATAGCTCTAGCTGTATCTCTAATTCTTTCAAACCTAAAGTCCAACCAAATGGTTTTAGACCCACTCTAAATAAAAGCGGAACAGCTACAAGGATAAAAGAAATGAACTAGCAGAGCTAGGTTTGAGAGGCTTCCTAGCTCAAAGTGATGTATTTTAATAGAAAACAAAATTATTATGCATATAACCCTGTTGTTGTTGAACAACAGTTGCAGTGCAAATCAACAATCATTCCTTTCATCGATCTATAGTTGCATACTTCTAGTCATACATAAGTCGTATAACGGGGTTATATGCATAGCAATACTCATTAGAAAACTAGGTCATAATAAAATTATGGGGCAGATAAGAAGGTTCGAAATTAATTTCCGTCTCCTACAATACGTACACTTAGGTACAATATTTTAATTGCAGTAGGAATAGAGTTAGTGTGTGGTTTAGCGAATCTTTTGTGGAGTCTTTGGGCAGGCATGGATTTTTGTAAAACCAAATCATGACGTAGACACAAAGTTAAGTAAGGATTAATCATTCCTTCCTTCGTATAAAGGGCGGAATATACATATAAATATTTATAGAATTAACTTGTTTATATATTAGGGGCAGGTATATTCGTGAGTTCACATTTCCCTTGGGTGCAGGGCCCAATTACAAAGGCTACCCTCTCCCTATATATGGGCCGGGCCAGCGCGAGGCCGTACACGTACTCAGGTGTTAGTCCAAAATGACCCCAGAGCATGGTGGGGGTAATAGCGTAATTTCGCGTGGCAGGGGAGCAAGAGCACGCGATGCGACCAATCTCCTCCTCCTCCTCCAGATCACCTCACCAGATTCTTTTTCGGACCCAAAATCCCAAACCAGCAAAACAAAGGAAAGACGATTTCAAGCGTCGTCTAAGGAATCGATAGGAGCTCCTCCCCTCTCTAGTGCCTTTGTCTCCTCCTCTTCCTCCCTCTACATCTTGCAAAATCCAATCCAAACCAAACCCTAGCCTGCTCCACTTCCAGATCTCTCTCCCTCGCATGGCCGCACGACCTCCCGCCCCTGCCCCCACCCCCACCCCCACCCCCATCTAGCCCCACGCCAGATCGCCCAGCTCCGCCCCGCCCCCCCGGCCATGGAGGGCCCCCCGCCTCCGCCGCCGCCCGACTCATGGGAGACCGCCGACCTCGACGAGCCCATGAGCCGCCTCCTCCTCTCCTCCACCCGCCGCGTCAACTCCTCGCCCGACCTCGCCGACGACGACCCGCCCCACGATTCGGTTGACCAGCTCGATCAGTTCCTCCGGGAGGCGCTCGAGAAGCCACGGGAGCGCCTCTCTGGTATAAATAATTTCGAATCCCCCCCCCCCCCACCCCCTATATCCCTGCATGCCCTGCTGCTAGCTGGCTATCCTGATTCTACAAGCACAAGACACCCCTTTTTGTTCACAACAGTACTTGTTATACATGTGCCTGTTTCGACCTGTATTGTCTGCTGGACCGCATGTACAGATGCGCCGAGCCGACTTGTGATGCCTACAATGCTAACACTTGTCATGCTCTGTTGCAATGCTCAACTGTTCATCTTTGATTTTCATGGTTCCTGGCCCATAATATGTTGCACACTGTCTTTCTATTTCATAGTAGGTTTACCCACAAAGAAAATGTAATTTCTAGGAGTTATGGAATATCGCATGGAAAACGATGGCATAAAATTTTGTACCACTTCTCTCCTCTGGCATCAGACATGCAAGCCAAACTGTGCCAATTGCCTACTCATCACTTATCGGTCTCTGTAAAGTTCAATTGGCTTTTCCTGCAATTTCCTTAACTGGTTATTTATTCTGTTTTTCCTATTATGCTTGCAATCTTATGCTCTTGACTCAGTAGTACATTGGCGGATGCATAATATTGTTATCTTCATGACCAGTTGACCACCCTTCAAACTAGAAGTTGTAAGTTGAGCAATGCTTCATGGCTTGTACCTTACAGCAGTCTCCTCTTATTGCAGTGCTAAGGATGGAGCAAGACATTTTGAAGTTCATTCATGACCCTAGGCAGACACAGTTTGAATTCCATGGTCTTCCAACTTCTTACCTGCGTCTCGCTGCGCATCGGCTGGCACAGCATTATTTCCTCCAGTCAATTGCTCTACAAGATAACGGCCTTCCTGATGGATCTGGTTCTCGTATCATCCTTCGTAAAACATCATCCGAGTGCCGGTTGCCTGCTGTGCGCCTATCAGACATTCCAGTTAATCTGCCACAAGACGAGAGCAACTCTGTAGCCAAAGTGGCTATCAAGCAAAGGCCTCAGAAGCACTACCATGGCAATTCCAGTGCAGGTGCTCACTCTTCTAGAGCCAACCTCCAGAAAAGTGTCGAAGAAAGAAAGGAAGAATACAATAAGGCACGTGCTCGGATATTTAATAACAGTACCAGAAGCAATGCTGCTGATGGTAGATCAGGTGACGAAGTTGCTTTGCCAAACACTCTCCATAGGTCCAGTTCCTTGGAGTTAAGCTCAGGCAACAGGCTAGGTGAAGGGCCTGAAATTACCCTTGAAAGGAGTTTGACTAATACGTCGTCTAGCAGCAGGTCAAATAGAAACAAGGCTGAGAAGGATCCTGCAATTAATAGAAACAGGCAAAACAACAGGGTGGCAATCTTTCGAGACCGTGAGTCAGATCGCAAGGATCCTGATTATGACAGAAGCTATGACAGGTCTGTATAAGTAAATACACGTTTCCTTTTAGCTATATTTAGCTATAGAGTATTTTTGCCATTTTACTGGATAATATCTTCTTTTTATTGATGAACCATTTAGTAATCTCAATTCGTGACTTCCCATTGACACTTACCCTAAATTATCAAAGTAGCAGGCAGGTTCTATCTAGGCAATCATCTATATAAGCATTTCATTATTATGACTATTAGATTGTTAATTTATATTCAAATTCTACGAGAAGCTACAAGTAAAACACATCAACAGGGCTAAAGTAGGTTGCCACGTGATAATATATGAAAGGTAGAGGGATGGGGACGAACTTTCAAGTTTCCAAAATGTAACTCTAGAAAAACTACCTGTCAACCTTTCACTCATTATGAATGACTTTACAGGTATATGCAAAGATTTGATCCTGGATTTGGATTTAACGGAGGTTCATACACTATTCAACCTTTGTATGCCCCTGCTGTTAACTACAACACTGAGTTCCCTCAACTTGGGTCACACGGATCTCCAGTTCCTGTTGAACAGCAGCCTCAGCCAATAGCACAGCATATTCCTGGGCCCTGGTCACCGGCTCAATCGCCTAATGCGATTGGGTACAGACCTCCAGACGGTGCCATGCCACCACCTTACAGTCCTGGTCATGCTGGCGCTCCCATTAGGTCATCTATTTTCATGCATACTCCACAACAATATGCTTTGCCTTCACGGCCAGGAGTCACATATGTACATCCACAGGAACCCATGCGACCATTCGCACAGGTTTGTACGCCTACTTTAGGTCCTTGTTGCTTTTCTCATTGGTAATGTTGATTTGATGTACTACAAGAGCATCAGTCTACTATTGTAGAGGTGTGATAAGGTTGTTCATAGCTCAATTCCATAGTGGCTTCATGTGCTGCTGACTACCTGCAATAGTTCTTTACATTCGCTGGAGATAAAAATGTTTTACTTGTTATGTTTATTTGAAATAGGATCTAGTTTTTCCTAAGATATACTTTTGTAACCTAAGACATATGGTTTTATGATGTATATACACACGTTGTACATACAACTTCTGCAGTGATATTAAATTTCTATGGAAATTTATAGTGTGAAGTGTGAATTAACTTCTTTATTTTTGTTTCACACAACTGTGACATTCTTCTTTTTTCTTTCTGCAGACTCACCAACAACAACCTGAAGCTAGTTTGCGCTTAGCCCGGCCCCGATGAGGGGCCTGGGCATGCCTGCACCATGCCAGCGTGCTCCCAACATGTATATTGGATGTCATACCCGATTCATTTCTTGCTGGCAGATGGTAGCAGGCATAAAAGAGCCGAGAAGCACAGGTCTGAGCTAATCAGTCTACCCAATCTTGTCAGGATCTGTGGTTCTTGGTGTTGTTGCATCTTGCACATTGAGGTGCAGGTTAGGCACCTTATTCCTTCTGGAAGTGCGGTCTCTTGCATGGATCACGAGTCCAATGCATAGAAGAAAGTGAAAATGCAGGGCAGAACAGTCATGGCTGGCATTGATCGGTGCTGTGCTGCTGTTCTTGGCAGTTTGGTTTTGAGATCAAGGAGGGACACATCACCCCCCTGAAGTCAAGCACGCTGTGTGGGTGATGATGGATGAGAAGAGAATCGGTACATCTAATGTATGGATATTTGTTGAGGACATGGTTAGTTCAATTCCTGCTGCTATGTCTTTGCTTATCACCTTAGTTATCTTTCTCACTGAAGTTTTCCTGGACTATTTGCAGCTGCTCGGTCGCACAAGGCACTTCCCTTGTTGGTTGCTGAAGCTTGGCCTTCCCCCTGAAGTGGCGTCAGATTGACTGGAGCGAAAATGCACCGCTGTAGTCCTCAGAGTGACTCTAAGCCCCTCGCTGAGGCATAGTCACATATGTCTGTTGTAGATCATTACCGTTGTAGTTAATAGTTGAGTAATCCAACCTGTTCCCAAGTATGTAACTCTAGGAAGTTAAAACACTATACTAAGCTCGATTGGACTGGCAATTGTACTAGTAAGTTAAAACTATATGCGTGGGTTGCTCGTATTTGTCGCATGGATTGGGGTGTCGCAGTTACTGCTTGTTCAGTCAGCTGCGTAACTTCAACCCATATTGGTGTATGACATTAAAGATGCTATTACTACATCTTTACCAAGCTGTTTTTATGTTAGGCCCCTTATGTTCTGTATGGAAATGATGCCATCATCCATGTGTGCAGACTGAAGCGAACAAGCAGAAGAGTCAAAGGTAAAGCGACCAAGGGAGGGAAGGGAAGCGATGCCGTCATGATAGCGAATCTCATGGCCGGGGCCTAACCTTTGGCCATCATTTCCCTTCCATGGCCTCCCCTCCAGAATCCAACCAACAAATCTGCTGCTGCTGCTCATGATGCCTTGCATTAATAGGGGCGCCTCACTCCGTGTCCGAGGCCGGATCAAATGAAATTCATCATGAGCTGCTCGCGTTGCCTTGTGTCAATTGTATAGCCTCCTTCCTTTTTGCATCTACTATAAATGAATGCCTTGTGCTGTTGCTTCAATCTTCACATCGTCGCCTCCCAGGGAGAGTGAGGTTTGGTTCTTAACTCTGCTGCTCTCTCTTGCATATGCTCTGCTCTGGTGGTTTTCTTTGTTTGATAATCCTCCCTGTGAATCAGTAAGAAGGGGACTTGAGGATCGGAGATGGAGAAGGAGAACTCGGAGCTTGTGCTGCAGAACTGCTACATCATGGAGCAGAACCAGAGGCTGAAGAAGGCGGCAGAGCTGCTGCACAAGGAGAGACTGAGGCTTCTCTCCGAGCTCCAGGCGCAGCTCCTGTCCAGTTCCAACCAGCAAAGCCATGCTGCCGTCCACGTCCACGGACATGGAGATGATGACGACAACGACAAGCTCACCACCGGTGGCTGTGCCTCTTCCAACTCCAACTAGTGCATGTCATTGCTTTATAAGCAACTCATAACACATGCAATATTTGTGTGTGTGTGTTTTGTTTTTCTTTTGCGAGGTGCTACATCTTTTATTGTTGTGTTCTAATGGTTCAGTGGTTAGGACTAATATATATGCTAAGCGCATCGTGCAATGCACACTCGCACTTGCTCTTCAAAGAGTTGTGGACGCCAACGAGGAATTTGGATCCTCTGGTTTACTTCTCTCTGATGTGGCTCGCTGACACATGGATTCTAAGCTGGTCCATATATCGGTGAATCGAAGTCATATTGAGGCAAGTCAGAGGGACTGGTTCTGGCTATGGCTATGAGACGACGAGACGAGAATAAATTCAGCACAATGTTCATGCACTTTGCAATGTAATCTGTGTGGCTTCTCATCACTTTGCCAGTGTGAAACTTAAAACTGCCTTCAATTTATGCGTGTTGCTGGGAAATCCCAATTACTTTATTATTTTCTTTTTTTTCCTTAAAAAAACGAGCATTTTGGGCGTTGGCCAGCCCAGCCCAGCCCAGCCCAGTGGATTGGATTGGGCACTAGAAGGCCATGTGTGTAGCCAACCTAACCGAGACTCGCGGCCGATGTCTCCACTACTCCGCCCTCTCCGCCGCGACGCACCCGTCTTCTTCGCCGCCGGCCAGCCCTCCCGTGCTACCTCTCGATGCGTTGCTCACGGGAGGAGTCTCATCTCTGCCTCTGCCTCTGCCTCTGCCTCCTACGGCGGCGTCGCCCGCGGATACTGCATCTACTCCGGCGGCGGCGGCCGCAGCAAGCAGGTGCATCTCTTCTCCTGATTCACTGCCTGGCTACCTTGCGGTTGGACCTACCGGTTAGATTAATCTTGAGTTGCGTCATGTATTAAATTTAGGCGGGGATTGGCTTGCTGAACCCCTTATCTAAGGTCAGATAATGTCACCTAGAGGTCTTGTGTGATGTGCGATGCCGAATTTGTCATGGGGGGAATTTGCATTCAGGCATTCATCATGATGATTGTTAATGTGGTAATCTCACATGGTCATAGACATTGACATTTACATTTACATGTAGTCATGTAGAGTTGATGTAGTAATCCTATCAGCACTAACCTGATTGCTGTGAAGTTGTACACTAATAGTATTAAATAATTCTCTTAGACTTAGTCTTTTGATGACACACAGGCAGACATTACTGGAATGAAATCAACATAATTATCTGCCGTTTGCTTGTGTGAAATCCAAAATTACTCTCATTACTTAAAAGTTGACATAGTAACAAAATACGACAATAACCACTGGCAACATTCTTCCTCACAGGACGAAGCTAGGAAAGCAGTGCAAAGTAACTTAGGGCAGAAGAAGCCCCAGTTTGAGAAATGGGGTGTGCAAACTGAAAGCAGGCGGCAAACGGTCTGTCTTGCAGCCGGTGGTGGAGGATGGTCTGGAGGAGGCGGTGGTTGGTTTAGATGGTTCAGCAGTGGAGGTTTCTGGGATGCTGCAAAGCAAACTCTTCTTACTGTCGTCGGTATCATCGCAGTGGTAAAAGACAATATCCTCTGCACCTTTTGTTTGTGGATGAATGAATTGTCAACCTAGATGTATTCATAACTATTGTACAATTTTCTTTGCAGTTTTTCCTGATCGCCAACTTCAATGTATTAGTAGCAGCCATTGTAAATTCACTTCTAGCTGTCCTGCGGCAAATTCGGCGTGCACTGTCCTTCATTGCTCACTGTGTTGCTCAGGGCTTACCATCCTCAGCTCCTGAACGACCACCGGCTTCTCTAGACAGTGGCAATCAAGCTGCAGTGGTTGTGAAAGATAGAGTTGGAAACTCAGCGAAAGAAAGAGTACTAAGGAAATGGGGAATGGACTGAGGTACTTAACTATAGCACCGATATGATGTACCTGTCTTATGAGCCACATTACTGTTCATCAGGCCTGTGTTGAGCGCTTTGCGACCACCACAACCCTAATATGATGTGTTTCACAAGAAGAAACAAATAAAAGTTTTGATTGAAAGTATGGCTCTGTGTTGTGTAATTTCACTTTCTTTTCTACTGCTAACTGGTTAACTGAGGTGAGGCATCGCTCAAAATAACTTGTTAAAGAGCAACCAGAATGACTTGTTCAAGCGATGATATCATTCGCAACCCAGTATTTTTCTTGATTTCTTTTGACGGGCACAGTGTAAGCATATGTTTTTTTTGCCTTTATTTAATTATTAATTTTTACCGTTCCGGTATGGGCCACATAGTTAAATATTCGTAGGATTGAACACAATGTACAGTTCAAAAGAGGGGGGAGTTGTAAATTCCGACCCATCCCTGACAGAGCTATACAACGATAACAGCCGCTGCATCGTCGCCTTACCCCAACCTCAACCATTCCAAGGTTCCAAGGGCAATTGCAATACAGATTTTGCATGGAAACTGATTTCAACCAAACTCATTTCCGTGCTTTATA